>NC_091167.1:49890045-49942545 GCF_040958095.1 Procambarus clarkii
TCTCCTCCAGAGATCATGTAGAGTAATGTAAAGTGCTTGAGGCAGAGTGAAGAAAACTCGGGAGAAAGAAATTATCCAAATATCAAGTTAAACTTATTAAAGATATTTAGTCATCTGTGGTTATTCTATATGCTTTTGATGTTTAGTTTTGAATAGTAAGTGTTTAAACTTTTATGCGGGGCCGTGTATGGCTGACCCCGTTAGCCACACATACAGGCATGCATGTTTATACATGCCGTAACAAAGAATGTTGTTCTTAGCAATTTAAGACATTCCTGGCTTGAAGTAAGGTTTACACCCACATGCCCCACTTACAAGTGCGGTCACAGATGTAAGTTAGTAACTCAGGCTGATAACATTTGTTGATGGTAATTAAGAAAATAACATAATTCACACTGTATTCGGAGAGTATAAATCTAGCATTACGACGATGAAATAGCCAATTATATTTTTATGATCCGGTGAGGGAGCCGGTCGGCCGAGCGGACAGCACGCTGGACTTGTGATCCTGTGGTTCTGGGTTCGATCCCAGGCGCCGGCGAGAAACAATAGGCAGAGTTTCTTTCACCCTATGCCCCTGTTACCTATCAGTAAAATAGGTACCTGGGTGTTAGTCAGCTGTCACGGGCTGCTTCCTGGGGGTAGAGGCCTGGTCGAGGACCGGGCCGCGGGGACACTAAAAGCCCCGAAATCATCTCAAGATAACCTCAAGATGATATTTTAATAGAAAGTGTCAGAGAGACAGATCAGTACGATAACCTCCCACACACCTACCAACAAAAAAGAAAATTACCGCCACCACCACTTCACGTCGTCCAGTGAAGCACTATCACCCCTCACAACTGCAAAAACAGCATTACTATCACAACTACCGCCATAGCACTTACCACAGAAGCACTACCTTCTCCGCCCCACAATCTATATATATAAGTTCCCCCCCCCCCCTTACACCAACAACAGCAGCCTTACCAACACTACCAACAACACACGTACCACAGCCACGGCGGTAGAGGCGAGCATCTGATCAGTAGACAGGACTGCGAAGTAGGCGACGTTGGTGAAGACGTAGATCACCATGACGCTGGAGACGGAGATGGCCACGGCCCTCGGCATGTTCCTGTTACAGTCAGATCAAAAGTTCACTAGTGACAGAGTGTGTTCCACCGCGCGCGCGCGCGTGTGTGTATTCACCTAGTTATGCTTGCAGTGGTTGAGCTCTGGCTCTTTGGTCCCACCTCTCAACTGTAAATCAACTGGTGTACGGATTCCTGATCGTAATGAAGTCTATCATATCTACATTTGAAACTGTGAATCAAGTCTGCCACCACCATATCACTGCCTAATGCATTCCATCTGTTAACTACTCTGACACTGAAAAAATTCTTTCTAACGCCTGTGTGGCTCATCTGGGTATTAAGTTTCCACCTGTGTCCCTGTGTTCGTGTTCCACCCGTGCTGAAGAGTGTGTCTTTGTCCACTCTGCCAATTCCCGTAGAGAATTTTGTAGGTGGTTATCATGTCTCCCCTTACTCTTCTGTTTTCCAGGGACGTGAGGTTCAACTCCTTTAACCTTTCCTCGTTGCTCATTCCTCTCAGTTCCGGGACGAGCCTGGTGGCATACCGCTGAATCTTCTCTAACTTAGTCCTGTGTTTAACTAGTTATAGACTCCAGGCTGGAACTGCATATTCCAGGATTGATCTGACAAAAATGGTATACAGGGTCTTGAACAATTTCTTACACAAGTTTCTAAAAGCAGTTCTTATGTAGGCCAAGCTAGCTTATGCCGCTGATTATATTCTTTTGATGTGGGCCTCTGGGGACAGGTTTGGTGTGATATCAACCCCCAGATCTTTCTCTCTATTTGACTCTTCCAGGATTTTACCTCCCAGATGGTACCTTGGGTTCAGCCTCCTGCTCCCTTCGCCTAATTTCATTACTTTACACTTTCCTGAGTTCAGCTATTTTCTAGACCATTCCTCCAGTTTGTCCAGGTCATCCTGTTGTCTCTGTCTATCTTCATCCATCTTGATTCTTCTCATAATTTTTGCATCATCAGCAAACATTGAGAGGAATGAGTCTATACCCTCCGGAAGATCGTTTACACATATTAGAAACAGGAGGAGTCCAAGTACTGAGCACTGTGGGACTCCGCTAGTGACATCTCGCCACTCTGATGTCTCCCCCCTCATAGTTACTCGCTGTTTACTGCTGCTTAAGTATTCCCTTATCCACTAGAGGACCTTCCCTTTTACTCCTGCCCGTTGCCCAACTTTTTTAAGTCTTTGATGGGGTACTGTGTCAAAGGTTTTCTGGCAGTCCAGGAAAATGCAGTCTGCCCACCCTTCTCTTTCCTGCCTAATTTTTGTTACCTGGTCATAGAATTCTATTAAACCTGTGAGGCACGATTTACCATCTCTGAACCAATGTTGGTGGTGTGTTACAAAGCTATTTCCCTCCAGATGCTCTACGAGCCTTTTCCTCACGATGTTCTCCATCATCTTGCATGGTATATTAGTTAGGGAAATTGGCCTGTAGTTCAGTGCCTCTTGCCTGTCACTCTTTTTGTATTTTGGGACTACGTTAGTTGTCTTCCGACTTTCTGGTAGGTCTTCTGTTTCCAGTGACCTGCTATACACCATAGAGAGTTTCACACTTAGTGCTTCTGCACCTTCCTTTAGTATCGATGGTGAGATTCTGTCAGGCCCAACAGCCTTTGTCACATTCAGCTCCAACACACACCTTTTGACCTTATCACTGGCGAGGTCAAATTCCTCCAAGGTTGCTTTGTTTGCCTCCTCCTCATTTAGTGCAGGGGCTTCTCCTTGTTCTATTGTGAAGACGTCCTGAAATCTTTTGTTGAGTTCTTCACACACATCCTTGTCATTCTCTATGTATTTGTTCTCTGTGTATCTGTTCTCCTCTTTTCTCAGTTTCATCATTTGTTCCTTCACAGCTGTTTTCCCCCTGATGTGGCTGTGGAGCAGCTTTGTTTGGGTCTTTGCTTTACTAGCGATGTCATTTTCATACTATATCTATGCTTCCCTCATCTTTCTTAATATAATAATTAGCTTTGGATGTAAGTTAAAAATACGAAAATGTAGCTCGAGAGTCTAAGCTTGGTACTAGTTTTCACACCCGTGTGTTACATTACGGCCCCACTAACTAGACCCTCACCCCCCCCCACCTCCCCCACCATAACACGCCAAACTAAACACATACACACACACACCCATCCACAAACCAGCCTACCGCCAACCTCACCCCTCATCCCTGGGACTGACCCTCCGTCCCCCACCCTCCTGATTGCCCTAATTCCTCTCTCTCCCTTACTCTCCTCTCCTCACCCTCTCTTTCTATCCCCTCACTCTGCCTCTATTTTCCTCTCTATCACACTCTCCTTCTCTCCCTCACGCCCCTCCCTCTCCCTCACTCCCTCCCTCGCTCTCCCTCTCTCCCTCTCTCCCTCACTCCCTCCCTCGCTCTCTCTCTCTCCCTCACTCCCTCTCCCTCATGCCATCCCTCCACCGGTCAACTCCACCCCACACCATGCCACCCCCCCTCTCACACACACACACACACACACACACACACACACACACACACACACACACACACACACACACACACACACACACACACACACACACACACACACACATATATGGCACCCATGAATCTCACCATGGGTACTGAAAGAGTGTGCAGAGGCACTTTGCTTGCCACTGTCCATAGTGTACAGTAAGTCACTGGAGACGGGAGACCTACCAGAAATATGGAAGATGGCGAATGTGGTCCCACTATACAAAAAGGGCGACAGGCAAGAGGCACTGAACTACAGACCCGTGTCCTTGACTTGTATACCATGCAAGGTGATGGAGAAGATCGTGGAAAAAAACCTGGTAACACATCTGGAGAGAAGGGACTACGTGACAAATCGCCAACATGGGTTCAGGAAGTGTAAATCTTGCCTGACTGGCTCAATAGAATTCTACGACCAGGTGTCAAAGATTAAGCAAGAAAGAGAGGGCTGGGCGGACTGCATTTTCTTGGATTGTCGGAAAGCCTTTGACACAGTACCGCATAAGAGGCTGGTACATAAGCTGGAGAGACAGGCAGGTGTAGCTGATAAGGTGCTCCAGTGGATACGGGAGTACCTAAGCAATAGGAAGCAGAGAGTTATGGTGAGGGGTGCGACCTCCGATTGACGTGAAGTCACCAGTGGAGTCCCACAGGGCTCCGTACTCGGTCCTATCTTGTTTCTGTGATATACCTACACTAATTTGGCTCTCCATGTATCCTCTCTTCCGTGCGGTTCCTTGTTCTCCCAGTCTATCCTTCCGTGATTGAAGTCTCCCATGATGAGCAGATGGGATTGATTTCTACAGGCAGCAGAGGCTGCCCTCTCAATTATATTATTAACTGCCATGTTGTTTCTGTCATACTCTAGCCTGGATCTTCTGTCATTTGGTGGAGGGTTATATATCACTGCTACTACTACTCTAGGTCCTCCCATCGTAATGGTGCCTGTTATGTAGTCTCTAAACCCTTCACAGCCTGGAATAACAATCTCCTTGAAACTTCATTCCTTTCTCATGAGTAGGGGCACTCCGCCTCCTCCCCTACCCTCCCTCTCTTTCCTTATTACAGTGTAATCCTGGGGGAACGCCTCATTTGTTATGATTCCTGAGAGTTTTGTTTCCGTGATTCCAATTACAAGTGGGTTTACTTCTTGTGCTCTTTCCCTAAGTTCACTCGCCTTGCTTGTAATCCCAAGGAATGTGTGAACGAAAGTAATGTGTACTCACCTAGTTGTGCTTGTGGGCATTGAGCTCTGGCTCTTTAGTCCCACCTCTCAACCGTCAATAAACAGGTGTATAGGTTCCTGAGCCTACTGGGCTCTATCATATCTACACTTGAAACTGTGTATGGAGTCAGCCTTCACCACATCACTTCCTAATGCATTCCATTTGTCAACCACTCTGATACTAAAAAAGTTCTTTCTAATATCTCTGTGGCTCATTTGGGCACTCAGTTTCCACCTGTGTCCCCTAGTGCATGTGCCCTTAGTGTTAAATAACCTGTTTTTATCGACCGTGTCGATTCCCTTGAGAATCTTGAATGTGGTGATCATGTCCCCACTAACTCTTCTGTCTTCCAACGAAGTGAGGTTTAATTCCCGTAGTCTCACCTCGAAGCTCATACCTCTCAGCTCCGGTACTAGTCTAGTGGCAAACCTTTGAACCTTTTCCAGTTTAGCCTAGATGTGTGTGAGTGACTAGATGTGTGTGTGTGTGTGTATGCCTCGCGCATTACACCTGGGGTATATATGGGCATAGGAGGTGGGCGGTCTTGGAGCAAGACGTGAACCCAGCGACGGGTGATGTAAAAAGGGATTTCGATGTGAATACAAAATATTACCTATTTAAAAATATTCTAAGCAAAGCACTGGAACGTAGCATCATACAAATTGAATAGATCGAATATTAATGACACGAAATGGATAACAAAGGATCTGAAGAACCTTATAGGTAGAAAGAAAGCTTGGTACAAAAAGATTAATAATGGAGAAGTCAGTTTAGAACAAGAAGTCGTACAACTAGCTAGAAATGTTAAAAAAGAGATAAGGAGGGCAAAAAAAAGCTATGAAGTTCGTATAGCAGGGCAAGGAAAGGCAGGCCCTGTTACAAAGACCCTAAAAACCTAAATGGTTTTTCAGATATATCGAACAAAAATTAAGGAAAAGATAGATCCATTAAAAACTGAAACAGGTCAAATAACGGATAATGAAGAAAAGATGAGTAGTATTTTTAATAAATATTTTATCTCAGTATTTACTAAAGAAGAACTTAGCACTGTGCCTTCACCCGAACAAGTCTATGTGGGTGGGGAAGAGGACAGGTTGATTAGTTTAGCAGTTACCAGGGAGGATGTTATTAAACAAATTAAACTTGTTATTAAACAAGATAAATCACTTGCGTCAAACTATCGGCCAATTAGCCTAACCTCTATTGTGGGAAAGTTACTTGAATCGATAATTGCAAATACCATTCATCTTCATCTTGAAAAACATAAATTAATAAATAATTCACAACATGGTTTTACAAATGGCCGTTTATGTTTAACAAATTTGCTATCATTTAATTCCAGCATGGTTGAGGCTGTTGATAGTTGTAAGGTTTGTGATGTTGTGTACCTTGACTTTAGCAAAGCCACATGATACAGTCCCACATGAAAGACTGATTAAAAAGATAGAGGCTCATGGTATTTTGGAACTATATTAAGTTGGATTAGGGGCATGGCTATACCAAAGGAAACAAAGAGTTTGTATAAATGGGAGTTAAGTCAGACTGGGAAAACGTTGTAAGTGGAGTGCCTTAAGGCTCTGTTCTGGTACCTCTGTTTTTCATAATATTTATAAATGATTTAGATTCAGGTTTGAGCAACAACATTTGCAAATTTGCCGATGATACAAAAATCGAGAGGAAATAAACACGGAAAAAGACTCACTATCACTTCAAGGCGATCTAAATAGGGTTTTGAAATGGTCAAAAGATTGGCAGATGCAGTTTAATGCTAACAAATGTTAGGTTTAGAGGCTAAGTAATTATGATAGAGTTACAAGATATGAGCTAGATGGTGTTGAGATTGCGAAGTCGGATTGCGAAAGGGATCTGGGAGTTATGATTAGTAAGAATTTAAAACCAAAAAAATAAATGCATAAATGTTCGTAATAATGCACATTGGACACTGGGATTTATTAATCGAAGCGATAGTAACACGACACCAGGTGTTGTTCTTCAGATATATCTTGCTCTGGTTAGGCCTCATTTAGAATGTGCAGTTCAGTTTTGGTCGCCGTACTATAGAATTGATATAAATTCACTTGAACGTGTCCAGCATAGGATGACAAAGTTAATTCCCCAAATTAGAAACCTGTCATATGATGAAAGATTAACAAAGCTTAAATTGCATTCACTGGAAAGGCGAAGAGTTAGGGGTGACATGATAGAGATTTTCAAGTGGATGAATGGACATAATAAAGGTGATATTAATAAGGTATTGAAAGTATCAACACAAGACAGAACACGAAACAATGAGTATAAACTGGATAAGTTTAGATTTCGGAAAGATCTGGATAAATATTGGTTCGGTAATAGGGTTGTTGATGTGTTTCCTGCCCGAAACGCTTTGCGTAATAGTGGCTTTAGGCATTGTATGTACTAGTTCTATCTATAAAGCTATCAATTTTTGTATAACCTCTTGTATGTATGTACTTTACCTGAATAAACATTTGAATTTGAATTTGTGTGGAACCAGTTGCCACGTGGCGTGGTGAAGGTGGGGTCCCTTGATTGGTTCAAACGTGTTTTGGACATGTATATGAGTGGGATTGGGTAGTTATAATTAGGAGCTGCCACATATGGGCCAATTGATCTTGTGCGGTTACCTTTATTCTTATGATCTTACATCACACCCAGGATTTTCTCCATTTCTCATGCTGGAATCAGTATGCTCATTATTAAATGAACAAATCCACAAGGGCCGTGATGAGGGTTCGAACCTACGTCCGAGAGGATCCTAGACGCGCCTTAATCGACTGAGCTACGACATCGTAAAATAATTGCAACCGGGAGTTCAAATTGACCTACCACGAATCCTGCAGTCTCTCTGAGACACAAACCAGGATTTTACACAATTCCAACATGCATCTGAGCTCTGCCAATAAGCTTTTCTACCTCTTCGCCGTTACGAAGGTTTGTGTCTCGGAGAGACAGCATGATCTGTGGTAGGTCAGGTTGAACTCCCTGTTACAATTCTTTTACCATGTCGTAGCTCAGTCGATTAAGCCGCGTATGGAATCATCTCGGACGTATGTTCAAACCCTCATCACGACTCTTGTGGATTTGTTCGTTTGATGCATCATTCTATTGGGATTTCTGTGTGTGCTCAATATTTTATTTCTGCTGCACTTGTCATCTCACTCCAGGTCCTTCCCTATGGATTTACATGTCGCCGGGTTAAAGGTTTGTAGTAATTTTTTTTTTTTTTTTTGGCCCACCTACGGTGTATAAAAATCCTTTTGATGGGTTTCGCAGTCCTCTTCTGTTATGATTATCCTCATTAGTTTTGCATCACCATTAAAAATTTACATGGTGGAGCCAGAGGTCAGGTCATTGACATATACCGAAAAAGGATGGGGCCCAAGTATAGCCCCTTTTCCACTCCACTTTTTATCATATTTTTCACTCTAACATTTACCGCTCTCATTGCAACGTTTTGGTTCTCTCTTGAGAGATCCACTCATGAAGCATCACTCACTCAGGAAGTAATGTATTTTAGCATTATTCCACTCACTGTATCATAGTGCACAGCTAATTTTTTTTTTTTTTTTTAAAAATGGAGGATGAATTGTGTCAGACGTTGAACATAAAACTTTCGAGTGCATTTCTGGAGTGAAAGGATTTCAGTAGTCCATTCATACCTCCACAACTATAAATGAAATTTAGATCAATAAACAAAATAATGGACACATTACTGACATGTATGGGAAGATTTTCTAAAAAAAAAATGACAATAATGATACGGACGCATCAAAATGAAAATATCACTAGTTGAGTCCAAAAGGATCAATTGTCTCCTACATACGATCCTAAGAAGGATTTGCTATAGAATTTAATAAATCACGTGCATATGCCAAAACATCAGTAAATTGAGAAGAATGTTGAAGATAGAATTAAAATTTGATAAATGACACAAAATTAAAATGGTGAGAACAAAAATAAAATCTATCCTAACTTCACACAATATGACAAGAATAAGGAATCAAATACAGTAATGACTTTCGTGATTATTTCTCACACGAAACAAAACATTTAAACGCTGAAGTAATAGAATTTTGTGAGATTTTGACAAATGATAAAAAAGCCTCTGCGTACAATGGATACATATTAGGGACATTATGTACAGTGTTTGCAAAACTTAAAATTGAGAATAAATTTATACCAAATTACAAATGGGTCAGTGGCTTGCAACAAAATGAGTTCCTGAAGATTGAAATCTTAGAGCAGCAGGAAAAGAATAAGGTTTTGCCAAAGTCAGACCGGAAGTCTTGATAATAAAATTATAGGTATGATTTAATCAAAAGAGTTGTGGCCTCAGGAACTAAACTCATCAGGAGGCAGTGTGTGCTAAAAGCAATAAAGTTTTACTACTATTTACGATTAAATACCGAAGGGAAATGGGATTCTTAGATCATAGATATTGCTCAGTAGCTGATAATAACAAAGCATAATAGCATAAACACACACAAGAAAGTATCGTAGATTAATGACTTACTTGAACGGGTCCTTAAGTTCCTCCATGATCATGTTCAGACTGTCCCTGGAATATTAATTACTATTATTTAGGGAGTTAAATATTGCTGTAAATCATGGCTGGAATAGCAAAGAGAAAGGAAGATATAAAAAGAAAGAGATGACGAAGAAAATTATGAAAAAAATTAAAGCAGAAGAAACTTTTATATATATCTCAATATTTCTAATGTTTGGCTTTGTTTGCAGCTCTGAATAAATAATAATACCGCACTGATATATTCTTCATATCTCGATTGTGTATATATATAAATTTTCTTACCTGAATAAATTGCTAAGCAATATCTAGAAAAATAAAACTGACACCAATTTAAGAAAACATTGTTATATTCAGATAGTCTTCAAGGCGTATTGATGTGGAGTACAGAGGCTACTCTGAAGGGTGTTACTGTCCAAAATTAATGCTCCAAGTAGCCAATACAAATTCATCGATGTATTTTTAAAGATTTATTTTAAAGCCACCGTAATTATTATAATCTGACACCTGCCTTTCCACCTTCCAAATGGATAATATAACAGGTAAACTATCTGTGTTTACCATTACCAAATTATACATAATAATTAATAATCTAATGCAACCAGTTAGTTATCGGCACAGATAAGTACCTGCTCTTTTGCAGACGCAGTCTGTCATAATTTCCAGTTCAGCGGCACACATGCAGACTCGCACACAAACGTTATCTACACCAGTTCAGCGGCACACTGAGTATGGTAGCCTGGTGGATAGCGCGCAGGACTCTTAATTTTGTGGCGCGGGTTCGATTCCCGCACGAGGCAGAAACAAATGGGCAAAGTTTCTTTCACCCCAAATGCCCCAGTTACCTAGCAGTAAATAGGTACCTGAGAGTTATTCAGCTGTCACGGGCTGCTTCCTGGGGTGTGTGTGTGTGTGTGTGGTGTGGGGAAAAAAAGTAGTTAGTAAACAGTTGATTGACAGTTGAGAGGCGGGCCGAAAGAGCAAAGCTCAACCCTTGCAAACACTACTAGGTGAATACACTCGCAGACTCGCTCACAAATATTATCCTCACCAGCTCAGCGGCACACACGCAGACTCTCACACACAAACGTTATTCTCACCAGCTCAGCGGCACACACGCAGACTCTCACACACAAACGTTATCCTCACCAGCTAGGCGGCACACATGCAGACTCGCACGCAAACGTTATCCTCACCAGCTCAGCGGCACACACGCAGACTCGCACACAAACGTTATCCTCACCAGCTCAGCGGCACACACGTAGACTCGCACACAAACGTTATCCTCACCAGCTCAGCGGCACACACGCAGACTCGCACACAAACGTTATCCTCACCAGCCGCCATAGGAGAATAGCGTGTGATAGAACGCCGTGGCTATGAGAACGGGGCTCCAGTTGCTGCCGGCCATCGGGTCCTGGAAGTGCTGGCTACGGCCCCACGCCAGATGGTTGACGCCGACCACGATAATCATGATGAGAGCCAACACCTTCGTCAGGGCCAATACGTCTTGCACCGTCGTCGCCCATTTCACCTTCCTTGAGTTGATCCAAGTTAGCGTAACTGGGGAGACGAAGGACACACATACTCAAGTTCTTACAGAAATGGGTCAGATCTGACTAGAGTATCAGTGTGTGTATGGAGAAAAATGAGACAAATTCACGCTGTCACTCTAATGCATGGCACAAGCGTGCAAGTATCGTTCAGTCATTTATAATGCCACCACGTTCACAAGAGATATTAGAGAAAGAAGAAGATTTTATGGCTCTTGATGATGTGGGCAATACTTTAGAGGCCTCTAAAGTTACAAGTTAAATTTAAGGACTAGTGCTTGCTCCGTGGGGGGTCAATATCTAAGGTCAAGGAGTTGCTAAACAGTGGGGTTAGGTAAGGCCCGGCCCCAAGGAAAAACAATTCCCAGCAAATAATAATTAATATAAATGATCTGTAATCTAGAGAGATTGGGGCCTGACTGCTGGGTGGACAGCGCTTCGGAGTCGTAGTCCTGAGGTTTCGGGTTCGATCCCGGGTGGAGGCGGAAACAAATGTGCAGAGTTTCTTTCAACCTCATACCCCTGTTACCTAGCAGTAAATAGATACCTGGGAGTTAAACTGCTGCTACGGGCTGCTTCCTGGAGGATGTGTGACAAGTAGCAGACCAGGTCGAGGACCGGGCCGCGGGGACGCTAAGCCCCGAAATCGTATCAAGATAACTTCAGCCAAAAATATGACATAATCTAAGGTGTAGTGACGTGGAACTTTGGGAAGTCGATTTGGTATATATATTTAAAAATCCACTGTATATTTCGTATTAAGTATTAAACTTGCTCATTATCATTTCATATGTACACATAATTAAAAACATACACGTAAATACTTTTTCACCTGATTTCCTGGCAGGTAGTTCAAGTTAGCATTCAGCTTGAAACCATGTACCTAACACTCACTCTCAAACCCTGAGCCTAAAATATTCTCAAGACCTGCAAATCATGTTCTTATTCCTGCTAGCTCACACACTAACCGACGAGGAGAATCCCAACGATCGTGACAGCGGACTGTGGAGGTTCCTGACAGCCGGGAAAGAATGGCTGGAGGATGTAGTTAGCGAAGGTGAGCGCCCCGATGGCCCGGCTGCCAGGGATGCTGATCATCACCACCATCCACAGGTAGAGGAAGGCTGGCAGGGGACCGAACGCCTCGAGCAGGTATGTGTAGTTACCCCCGCTCTGTGGGATCATCGTGCCTGGGAAGTAAATCCTTAATTATACTAGGTAATTAGCTCTAGGTGTTAGACTTTTCGACCGTCAATTGTTTAATGCACCGACTCTTGGCCCATTTTCTCCATCATATGTACTATATTACAGACACCCACACTCACGTGGCAGTAGTCCTATAGGCCATGGTTCGATTCCCTGGTGTGGCAGAAACAAATGGGTAGAATTTTTTCTCATATTGCTTCTCATCACCTAGCAGTAAATTGGTACCTAGGAGTAAGAAAGTTCCTACTAGCTGCACCATGGGTTGTGTGTGTGTTTTTAGAGAGAAATATGAATAAGATATGAAAGATAAAGATATAGGTCGGGCATTAGTAAATTAGGCAACCGACTGTTAGAAAGACAGGGCTAACAGCTCGATCTTGCAGGCAAAAATAGTTGAACACACACACACACACACACACACACACACACACACACACACACACACACACACACACACACACACACACACACACACACACACACACACACACACACATCAGACTTGTTCCGGAACCGTTCCGTTTCACCAGACTCGTTCCAGAACTGAGAGGTACGAGCTACGAAGAAAGACTAAAGGAGCTGAAACTCACGACCCTTGAAGACAGAAAAGTAAGGGAAGACATGTTAACCACCTACAAAATTCTTAGGGGAATTGACAAGGTGGACAAAGATAAACTCTTTAGCACGGATGGAACACGAACAAGGGGACACAGGTGGACACTTAGTACCCAGATGAGCCACAGAGACGTTAGAAAGAATTTTTTCATTGTCAGAGTAGTTAGTAAATGGATGCATTAGGCAGTTATGTTGTGAAGGCTGACTCCATACACAGTTTCAAATGTAGGTATGATAGAGCCCAGTAGGCTCAGGAATATGTACACCAGTTGATTGACAGTTGAGAGGCGGGACCAAAGAGCCAGAGCTCAACCCCTGCAAGCACAAATAGATGAGTACAAATAGGTGAGTACACACACACATACACACACACACTTGTGTGTGTGTGTGTGTGTGTGTGTGTGTGTGTGTGTGTGTGTGTGTGTGTGTGTGTGTGTGTGTGTGTGTGTGTGTGTGTGTACTCACCTATTTGTACTCACCTATTTGTGCTTGCAGGATCGAGCATTGACTCACGGATCCCGCCTTTCTAGCTATCGGTTGTTTACAGCAATGACTCCTGTCCCATTTCCCTATCATACCTAGTTTTAAAAGTATGAATAGTATTTGCTTCCACAACCTGTTCCCCAAGTGCATTCCATTTTTCCACTACTCTCACGCTAAAAAAAAGAAAAAAAGAATGTGTGTGTGTGTGTGTGTGTGTGTGTGTGTGTGTGTGTGTGTGTGTGTGTGTGTGTGTGTGTGTGTGTGTGTGTGTGTGTGTGTTAGCTTGTATACAATGCAAGGTAATGGAGAAGATTGTGAGAAAAAACCTAGTAACACATCTGGAGAGACGAGACATCGTGACAACCCATCAACATGGGTTCAGGGAGGGTAAATCTTGCCTTACAGGCTTAATAGAATTCTACGATCAGGTGACAAAGATTAAGCAAGAAAGAGAAGGATGGGCGGACTGCATTTTTTTGGACTGTCGGAAAGCCTTTGACACAGTACCCCATAAAAGGCTGATGCATAAGCTGGAGAAACAGGCAGGAGTAACTGGTAGGGCGCTCCAGTGGTTAAGGGAGTACCTAAGCAATAGGAAGCAGAGAGTTCCAGTGAGGGTGAAACCTCAGATTGGCGTGAAGTCACCAGTGGAGTCCCACAGGGCTCTGTACTCGGACCTATCCTGTTTCTGATATACGTAATTGATTTCCCAGAGGGTATAGACTCATTCCTTTCAATGTTTGCTGACGACGCCAAAATTATGAGAAGGATTAAGATAGAGGAGGACAGCTTAAGGCTTCAAAAAGACATGGACAAGCTGCAGGAATGGTCGAACAAATGGTTGTTAGAGTTTAACCCAAGCAAATGTAATGTAATAAAGATAGGGGTTGGAAGCAGGAGACCAGATACAAGGTATCACTTGGGAGATGAAATACTTCAGGAGTCAGAGAGAGAGAAAGACCTGGGGGTTGATATCATGCCAGACCTGTCCCCTGAAGCTCATATTAAGAGGATAACATCAGCGGCATATGCCAGGTTGGCCAACATAAGACCGGCATTTAGAAACTTGTGTAAGGAATCTTTCAGAACATTATATACCACATATGTCAAACCAATCTTAAAGTATGCGGCTCCAGCATGGAGTCCAAATCTAGTCAAGCATAAAACTAAATTGGAAAAGGTTCAAAGGTTTGCCACCAGACTAGTACCCGGGCTGAGAGGTATGAGCAATGAGGAGAGACTACGGGAATTAATCCTCATTTCGTTGGAAGACAGAACAGTTAGGGGGGGGGCATGATCACCACATTCAAGATTCTCAAGGGAATCGACAGGATAGATAAAAACAGGTTATATAACACAAGGGGCACACGCACTAGGGGACACAGGTGGACACTGAGTGCCCAAATGAGCCACAGAGATATTAGAAAGAACATTTTTAGTGTCAGAGTGGTTGACAAATGTGATGCATTAGGAAGTGATGTGGTGGAGGCTGACTCCATACACAGTTTCAAGTGAAGATATGATAGAGCCCAATAGGCTCAGGAATCTGTACACCTGTTCATTGACGGTTAAGAGGAAGGACCAAAGAGCCAGAACTCAACCCCCGCAAGCACAACTAGGTGAGTACAACTAGGTGAGCAAACACATTTAGGGGGGACATGATCACCACATTCAAGATTCTCAAGGGAATCGACTCGGTAGATAAAGACAGGATATTTAACACAAAGGGCACACGCACTAGGGGACACAGGTGGAAAGTGAGTGCCCAAATGAGCCACAGAGATATTAGAAAAAACTTTTTTAGTGTCAGAGTGGTTGACAAATGGAATGCATTAGGAAGTGATGTGGTGGAGGCTGACTCCATACACAGTTTCAAGTGTAGATATGACAGAGCCCAATAGGCTCAGGAATCTGTAAACCAGTTGACTGACGGTTAAGAGGAAGGACCAAAGAGCCAGAACTCAACCCCGGCAAGCACAACTAGGTGAGTACAACTAGGTGAGTGTACACACACACACACACACACACACACACACACACACACACACACACACACACACACACACACACACACACACACACACACACACACACACAGGGAACCAGACACAATAAGAATTCCAGAGAACAACATAGAGCACATAGAGGTGTTTAGAGACGAAGTAGAAAAAATGCTCAAGGAGCTAAATAAGAACAAAGGTCTTGGTCCATATGGAATTTCACCATGGGTTCTGAGAGAATGTGCACCTGAGCTCAGCATTATACTTCAACTGATTTTTCAGGCATCCCTGTTTACAGGAGTTGCAGCTGATGTGTGGAAAAAGGCTAACATAGTTCCAATCTACAAAAGTGGAAGCAGGGAAGACCCCCTTAATTATAAACCTGTATAATTGAAAAGTGTAATAGTCAAAATATTGGAAAAATAATTAAAACTAAATGGGTAGAACACCTGGAGAGAAATGATATAATATCAGACAGACAATATGGTTTTCAATCTGGAAGATCCTGTGTATCGAATTTACTCAGTTTCTATGATCGAGCAACAGAGATATTACAGGAAAGAGATGGTTGGGTTGACTGCATCTATCTGGACCTAAAAAAGACTTTCGACAGAGTTCCACATAAGAGGTTGTTCTGGAAACTGGAAAATATTGGAGGGGTGACAGGTAAGCTTCTAACATGGATGAAAAATTTTCTGACTGATAGAAAAATGAGGGCAGTGATCAGAGGCAATGTATCGGACTGGAGAAATGTCACAAGTGGAGTACCACAGGGTTCAGTTCTTGCACCAGTGATATTTATTGTCTACATAAATGATCTACCAGTTGGTATACAGAATTATATGAACATGTTTGCTGATGATGCTAAGATAATAGGAAGGATAAGGAACTTAGATGATTGTCATGCCCTTCATGATGCCCTGGACAAAATAAGTATACGGAGCACCACTTGGCAAATGGAATTTAATGTTAATAAATGCCATGTTATGGAATGTGGAATAGGAGAACAAAGACCCCACACAACCTATATATTATGTGAGAAATCTTTAAAGAAGTCTGATAAAGAAAGAGATCTAGGGGTGGTTCTAGATAGAAAACTATCACCTGAGGACCACATAAAGAATATTGTGCGAGGAGCCTATGCCACGCTTTCTAACTTCAGAATTGCTTTTAAATACATAGATGGCGATATACTAAATAAATTGTTCACGACTTTTGTTAGGCCAAAGCTAGAATATGCAGTTGTTGTGTGGTGCCCATATCTTAAGAAGCACATCAACAAACTGGAAAATGTGCAGACACGCTACTAAGTGGCTCCCAGAACTGAAGGGCAAGAGCTACAAGGAGAGGTTAGAGGCAATAAATATGTCAAAACTAGAAGACAGAAGAAAAAGAGGTGATATGATCACTACATACAAAATAGTAACAGGAATTGATAAAATCGATAGGGAAGATTTCCTGAGACCTGGAACTTTAAGAAGAAGAGGTCATAGATTTAAACTAGCTAAACACAGATGCCGAAGAAATATAAGAAATTTCACTTTCGCAAACAGAGTGGTAGACGGTTGGAACAAGTTAGGTGAGAAGGTGGTGGAGGCCAAGACCGTCAGTAGTTTCAAAGCGTTATATGACAAAGAGTGCTGGGAAGACGGGACACCACGAGCGTAGCTCTCATCCTGTAACTACACTTAGGTAAAAAAACACTTAGGTAAAAAACACACACACATGTGTGTTTCTTAAACAAGTTTCTAACAGAAACTTGTATAACGAATCATTCTGAACTTTGTATACCACCTATGTCAGACCAATCCTGGAGTAGGCGGCCCCGGCATGTAGTCCATATCTAATCAAGCATAAGACTAAACTGGAAAAGGTTCACAGGTTTGCCACCAGACTTGTACCCGAGCTGAGAGGTATGAGTTACGACGTGAGACTACGGGAATTATACCTCACGTGGCACGAAGACAGAAGAGTTAGAGGGGGGACATGATCACCACGTACAAGATTCTCAAAGGAATTGATAGGGTAGATAAACACAGACTTTTTAACACCAGGGGCACACGCACTAGAGGACACAGGCGGAAATTGAGTGTCCAAATGAGCCATAGAGACACTAGAAAGAATTTTCTGTGTCAGAGTAGTAGACAAATGGAATGCATTAGGGAGTGATGTGGTGGAGGCTGACTCCATACACAGTTTAAAGTGTAGATATGATAGAGCCCAGAAGGCTGAGGAACCTGTACACCAGTTGACTAACAATTGAGAAGCGGGACCAAAGACCCAAAGCTCATTCCGCAAGCACAACTGGGCAAGTACAACTAGGTAAGTACACACATGTGAGTGTGTGTGAGTGCCCCATCTCGCCGCCCCATCATCGATTCTCCACCTGAAGAAACACATAAGGAAACTGAAAAGATTCAAAAGTTTGCAATGAGACTCGTCCCAGTGTTACGGATGGAGTATGAAGAACGCCTGAGGGAACTGAGCCTTACGGCACTAGAAAAAAGAGGGAGAGGGGGGATATGACAGGAACGTATTAAATACTCAGTGGGATTGACAGAGTTGAAATAGACGAAATGCTCTTACGGAATAGTAACAGAATGACGGGGCATGGGTGATGCTGAAATTCAGAAGAGTCACAGAGATGTTAGGACATTTTCTTTTAGCCTGAGAGTAGTGGAAAAATGGAATGCACTTAAGGAGCAGGTTATGGAAGCAAATTTTATTTATAACTAGCTGTACCCACCACGCGTTGCTGTGGCTCAGTCTGGTTAAATGGAAAAGAAGGAAAAGAGAAAATGCATGTTTCTAACATGTTTAATTTCACAATCCTTGTGGGTATACAAATTTTTTTTCTTGTTCCACTGCCTTTGAAGATATAGAGATTGTCTGATTGCCGACTCTAGAACACGCAACATATAATTGTCCATGTGAGAAGAAATCTGTGTCTAGATCTAAACTGCACAATTCTAAAGATGGCCCTGAATTGATGGTGATTGCAAACGCCAATCGAATTGGGAATTACAGTCTCTTGAAATGGCAAATTGAAATGGCAAATCCGTTGGAATCATAGGAATGTGGACATCTTCACCTTTGAAAGGTCCTATCAAGATTGTTGCTTCTACGACGTTGCTGAATAATTTTTTACTGCAAGCTACGTGCCGTTGCTAAGCTTTCGCTCGTTGATATTTCGTAACATGATAATTGGCACACCGATTTTTAACTGCAGTTCGTGCGGTGGTGGTATCCCTGGGAAATCGAGTGAATTAAAAAATTCTGTTGGATAATTAACCGCTTCATCTGCTTCCACCACAGTGTCGACGGACTTGTGTGTGACTGCCTCACTTTGTATGTTAGACTAAATAATATTGTTAAGTTCTTAGATGTCTTTGTTCTTGGCCGTAAGAACAGCTCGTTCACTCAGCCATTCGTGATTCTTATAACTGGTTTGAATATTGGGAAATACTTTTTCAACCAATTATACTTTTGTCGACACTAAATTCTAGAAGTTATGAGGCAATGAAATTCGTCCTGAAGTCAGATCAACCGGCACGTTTCCGTTCCCAATTTCCAGCAATTGATGTGAGAATATCTCAGCTGAGGAGTCGTTATGCAGTTGGACACACATATTTGTAGTTAATTTTAACATCTTTACGTGGCGCCACAAAGTAGAGTATTTCAGGCAAGCATTTATTTCGTCCGTTGGTGTCAATTGACGAATTGCAGGTAATGTTTACCTGAAATCTCCTGCAAGCAATATTAATGCATTCCCAAATGGTCTGATGTTTACACACAAATCTTGCAATGATCGATGAAGAGCCTCGGGCGATTTTTTGTGGGCCATTGTGCATTCATCCCAAACAATACTTTTACATTTCTGCAATACTTTTCTTATGCCGGATGCTTTGGAAATGTTGCACGTGGGAGTTTCAATGAATTGCATGTTCAATGGCAATTTCAAAGCCGAAGTACCAGTTCTTCCACCTGGTAGCAATGTCGCAGCTATTCCAGACGATGCAAGAGCTAAGGTTATATCATTTTGGGATCGAAATGCTGCCAAAATCAATCTAATTAGAAAGGTTTTACAGTTCCTCCTGACGCATCTTAGAAGACTTCTCTAAACCCGATATTGACAGTTTGAATTATTTGATCGTAAATGACTTTTCGCTCAAGCGTTAGCTTAAGAATACTTGAATGCACATACAATAACAGATCATCCGTGTTGTAATTTTGTTCACGACGCAATTCTACATTGAACGAAGCAGCAGCAGATCGATTCGGTGATGGCATTCCCAATTGATTGAGAACTTTGTTCGCGATGTCTAAGCACAAATCTTCAATCATTATCAAGGCTTCGTTGTAGATTTCTGCTGTGAAATTCATGTTCATATTTGAATTTTCCTTGCGTACTCGACGGATAATATCTTCAGTAATGTGCGATTTGTGTTTCTCCCATACTCTGTTGGAGATGAAGGAGAGCCGGTGGCCAATATGATTGCAAACAATGCACGAATTTGATTTGGATGTGACGTGATGGACGTGTCATTAATGCATACATCCCAATGTTGGTCGTTCTCCAATAAATTCAGAGCTTGACATGCACTACGGTCACCATTTGGTCACCACTTGGTCCGGGAGACATCTCCCGTCACGCAGGGTGCAGTTGCGCCTCCACAGATCTCCAGTATCATCTTTTGATACTGGTAATGGCTCGAAAGGGCCACCACTTACGGGCTATTCATGCCCGTGCCACCTCTTGGGTGGCTTAATCTTCATCAATCAATCAGTGCACTACGGAAAGTGGCATGCGTTATGCAGCTAACAAATCTCAATTGCTGGAAAATCTTTGGACCGGGCACATTTACCAACAGCTTGTGAAGAAAGAAGCATTCATCTTGATTGGAATGCACGGTGAACAATCTGCCTATCGTAGTTCGAGTATGCCAGGTTGTTCGTCGACTCGCTCTCCTCGTTTACGTCGTTCAAGTGATTTTTCTACTGGCATTCCATGTGTAATACGTAGGCACTTCCGAATACAGCAATATTTTTGCAAACGCGTCATTTTAACATAACGTGAAGAAAGCAGTTAACGCTGTAGCCGGTGGATTCATCGCTGTTTGTTGCACATTTGAAGATGTGAAATAAACGTGTTGTCCATTTTCTTGTTTTTGGAACAAAAACAAAAAATACGAAATATTTAAATTCAAATGCCGATCAATCAACATAGCTCAATTTCACCACCAATTGCACTGAAAAATAAGAAGAACAGTTAAAACACGGAATGAAAAAAATGAAAAAAGAAACAAATCAGCAATACCCACGAAATGAACGGTATGGTAAACAACACAGCTCAATTCCAACGCAATGTCACACAAAATAATTAAATCAAAATGAAAATAAATCAAAATCTATGAAAATTCAATATATCAATGCAATCTTCAATATTTCAATTGCAATGCAATTGAAATTGAGTCGTAACATATCTTGTATATCGTATGTTGCTCTTATGTGCAACAGATGGCAATGTTTTTCAAAAAATGCATGCTTTTACCTGTTACAGGTGTGGCAGCTAGATAATAGGTATTTCAAAACACACACGTATTCGAAGGGGCTGTCGTGCCAAGATTTCAAAGCAATCGGTGAAGAACTTTCGGAGATTACAGCATGTGTTGCTCATACGTCCTACGGATGGCGTTGTTTAAAAAAAAAACATGTTTTTTCTTGCCACAGGTGATGCATGTATATAGTAGGTATATGAAAATACTCGCATCTTCGAATGCAATGTTGTGTCAAGATTTCAAAGCAATCGGTAAAGAGGTTTCAAAGATTTCTCTCACTCGAAAAATACACGAAAAACACAGCTTTAAAAAAAACATGTTTTTTTTCCCCGTAACAGACGTAACATCTATATAGTATGTATATAATAACCCGCTCGGATGCGAATGCAACGTTGTGTGAAAATTTCAAGGCAATCGGTGAAGAACTTTCGGAGATTAGCGGTTTTGAACAAACGAACATTTCCATTTTCATTTATATAGATTATAAAACTAGATATGATAGGGAAATAGAACCGGAGTCATTGCTGTAAACAACCGAATGCTCGAAAGGCGGGATCCAAGAGTCCAACCCGTTCTCGCACTTTCTTACAGTCAATATTGACTTATTAAATAAGTGCATATGTGAAATACTAATTTATTGTGAATATTTTAGTTTACTTTGAAAAGCTTCATGGAAAACACCGACCTTACCTAACCTTCTTAGTATGTTAAGATAAGCATCTTATTGCTTCGTAATTACAATTATTACTTAACCTATACCTGTAATAGGTTAAGTAATAATTGTAATTACGAAGCAATAAGATGCTTATCTTAACATACAAAGAAGGTTAGGTAAGGTCGGTGTTTTCTATGAAGCTTTTCAAGGTAAACTAAAATATTCACAATAAATTAGTATGTCACATATGCACGTATTTAATAAGTCAATATTGACTATACGAAAATTCGAGAACGGGTTGAAGAGTCAGTGCTCGATCCTGAAAGCACAAATAGGTGAGTACACACACACGAAAGGTCTCAAGTTGGATAGATGTGACCCGTAGAGTTCCTCATTGATGTGAATGACCTGTCGAGATAGTGAGCTAATATATGTTAAAGTTTATAAGCGACGCAAAGTTAATGAATGGTAAAGAGCGAAGCCAACTGCACTACCAAGACCCAGTGTAACGCAAGAGACACATGAACAGTGGGAGGGGCATCAAGAGCTAGACCTCACTCCCCGGTAGTCACGGATAGGTAAGCTCTACCACCACCCCATCCCTACTAATATCATCACCACCACAACCACCAACACAGCCACCACCACACTACCACCACAACCACCAACACAGCCACCACCACACTACCACCACAACTACCAACACAGCCACAACCACACTACCACCACAACTACCAACACAGCCACAACCACACCACCACCACAACTACCAACACAGCCACAACCACACCACCACCACAACTACCAACACAGCCACAACCACACTACAACCACAACTACCAACACAGCCACCACCACACTACCACCACAACTACCAACACAGCCACCACCACACTACCACCACAACTACCAACACAGCCACAACCACACTACCACCACAACTACCAACACAGCCACAACCACACCACCACCACAACTACCAACACAGCCACAACCACACTACAACCACAACTACCAACACAGCCACCACCACACTACCACCACAACTACCAACACAGCCACCACCACACTACCACCACAACTACCAACACAGCCACAACCACACTACCACCACAACTACCAACAAAGCCACCACCACACTACCACCACAACTACCAACACAGCCACAACCACACTACCACCACAACTACCAACAAAGCCACCACCACACTACCACCACAACTACCAACACAGCCTCAGCCACACTACCACCACAACTACCAACACAGCCACCACCACACTACAGCCACAACTACCAACACAGCCACCACCACACTACCACCACAACTACCAACAAAGCCACCACCACACTACCACCACAACTACCAACACAGCCACAGCCACACTTCAACCACAACTACCAACACAGCCATCACTACACTACCACCACAACTACCAACACAGCCACAACCACACCACCACCACAACTACCAACACAGCCACAACCACACTACAACCACAACTACCAACACAGCCAACACCACACTACCACCACAACTACCAACACAGCCACCACCACACTACAACCACAACTACCAACACAGCCACCACCACACTACCACCACAACTACCAACAAAGCCACCACCACTACCACCACAACTACCAACACAGCCACCACCACACTACCACCACAACTACCAACAAAGCCACCACCACACAACCACCACAACTACCAACACAGCCACCACCACACTACCACCACAACTACCAACAAAGCCACCACCACACTACCACCACAACTACCAACACAGCCACCACCACACTTCAACCACAACTACCAACACAGCCATCACTACACTACCACCACAACTACCAACACAGCCACCACACTACCACCACAACTACCAACACAGCCATCACTACACTACCACCACAACTACCAACACAGCCACCACACTACAACCACAACTACCAACACAGCCATCACTACACTACCACCACAACTACCAACACAGCCACCACCACACTACCACCACAACTACCAACACCGCTACCACCACACCACCACCACAACTACCAACACAGCCACAGCCACACTACCACCACAACTACCAACACAGCCATCACTACACTACCACCACAACTACCAACACCGCTACCACCACACCACCACCACAACTACCAACACAGCCACAGCCACACTACCACCACAACTACCAACACAGCCATCACTACACTTACCACCACAACTACGAACACAATCACCACCACACTACAACCACAACTACCAACACAGCCATCACTACACTACCAGCACAACTACCAACAAAGCCACCACCACACTACCACCACAACTACCAACACAGCCACCACCACACTACCACCACAACTACCAACAAAGCTACCACCACACTACCACCACAACTACCAACACAGCCACCACCACACTTCAACCACAACTACCAACACAGCCACCACCACACTACCACCACAACTACCAACACAGCCACCACCACACTACCACCACAACTACCAACACAGCCACAACCACACTACCACCACAACTACCAACAAAGCCACCACCACACTACCACCACAACTACCAACACAGCCACAACCACACTACCACCACAACTACCAACAAAGCCACCACCACACTACCAACACAGCCTCAGCCACACTACCACCACAACTACCAACACAGCCACCACCACACTACAGCCACAACTACCAACACAGCCACAACTACCAACACAGCCACCACCACACTACCACCACAACTACCAACAAAGCCACCACCACACTACCACCACAACTACCAACACAGCCACAGCCACACTTCAACCACAACTACCAACACAGCCATCACAACACTACCACCACAACTACCAACACAGCCACAACCACACCACCACCACAACTACCAACACAGCCACAAACACACTACAACCACAACTACCAACACAGCCAACACCACACTACCACCACAACTACCAACACAGCCACCACCACACTACAACCACAACTACCAACACAGCCACCACCACACTACCACCACAACTACCAACAAAGCCACCACCACACTACAACCACAACTACCAACACAGCCACCACCACACTACCACCACAACTACCAACAAAGCCACCACCACTACCACCACAACTACCAACACAGCCACCACCACACTACCACCACAACTACCAACAAAGCCACCACCACACTACCACCACAACTACCAACACAGCCACCACCACACTTCAACCACAACTACCAACACAGCCATCACTACACTACCACCACAACTACCAACACAGCCACCACACTACCACCACAACTACCAACACAGCCATCACTACACTACCACCACAACTACCAACACAGCCACCACACTACAACCACAACTACCAACACAGCCATCACTACACTACCACCACAACTACCAACACAGCCACCACCACACTACCACCACAACTACCAACACCGCTACCACCACACCACCACCACAACTACCAACACAGCCACAGCCACACTACCACCACAACTACCAACACAGCCATCACTACACTACCACCACAACTACCAACACCGCTACCACCACACCACCACCACAACTACCAACACAGCCACAGCCACACTACCACCACAACTACCAACACAGCCATCACTACACTTACCACCACAACTACGAACACAATCACCACCACACTACAACCACAACTACCAACACAGCCATCACTACACTACCAGCACAACTACCAACAAAGCCACCACCACACTACCACCACAACTACCAACACAGCCACCACCACACTACCACCACAACTACCAACAAAGCTACCACCACACTACCACCACAACTACCAACACAGCCACCACCACACTTCAACCACAACTACCAACACAGCCACCACCACACTACCACCACAACTACCAACACAGCCACCACCACACTACCACCACAACTACCAACACAGCCACAACCACACTACCACCACAACTACCAACAAAGCCACCACCACACTACCACCACAACTACCAACACAGCCACAACCACACTACCACCACAACTACCAACAAAGCCACCACCACACTACCACCACAACTACCAACACAGCCTCAGCCACACTACCACCACAACTACCAACACAGCCACCACCACACTACAGCCACAACTACCAACACAGCCACAACTACCAACACAGCCACCACCACACTACCACCACAACTACCAACAAAGCCACCTCCACACTACCACCACAACTACCAACACAGCCACAGCCACACTTCAACCACAACTACCAACACAGCCATCACAACACTACCACCACAACTACCAACACAGCCACAACCACACCACCACCACAACTACCAACACAGCCACAAACACACTACAACCACAACTACCAACACAGCCAACACCACACTACCACCACAACTACCAACACAGCCACCACCACACTACAACCACAACTACCAACACAGCCACCACCACACTACCACCACAACTACCAACAAAGCCACCACCACTACCACCACAACTACCAACACAGCCACCACCACACTACCACCACAACTACCAACAAAGCCACCACCACACTACCACCACAACTACCAACACAGCCACCACCACACTACCACCACAACTACCAACAAAGCCACCACCACACTACCACCACAACTACCAACACAGCCACCACCACACTTCAACCACAACTACCAACACAGCCATCACTACACTACCACCACAACTACCAACACAGCCACCACACTACCACCACAACTACCAACACAGCCATCACTACACTAACACCACAACTACCAACACAGCCACCACACTACAACCACAACTACCAACACAGCCATCACTACACTACCACCACAACTACCAACACAGCCACCACCACACTACCACCACAACTACCAACACCGCTACCACCACACCACCACCACAACTACCAACACAGCCACAGCCACACTACCACCACAACTACCAACACAGCCATCACTACACTACCACCACAACTACCAACACCGCTACCACCACACCACCACCACAACTACCAACACAGCCACAGCCACACTACCACCACAACTACCAACACAGCCATCACTACACTTACCACCACAACTACGAACACAATCACCACCACACTACAACCACAACTACCAACACAGCCATCACTACACTACCAGCACAACTACCAACACAGCCACCACCACCACAACTACCAACACAGTCATCACCACACTACCACCACAACTACCAACACAGCCATCACTACACTACCACCACAACTACCAACACAGCCACCACCACACTACAACCACAACTACCAACACAGCCATCACTACACTACCACCACAACTACCAACACAGCCACCACCACCACAACTACCAACACAGCCACCACCACACCACCACCTCAACTACCAACACAGCCACCACCACCACCACTACCAACACAGCCATCACTACACTACCACCACAACTACCAACACAGCCACCACCACCACAACTACCAACACCGCTACCACCAAACCACCACCACAACTACCAACACCGCTACCACCACACCACCACCACCACTACTAACACAGCCATCACCACACTACAACCACAACTACCAACACAGCCATCACCACACCACCACCACAACTACCAACACAGCCACCACCACCACAACTACCAACACAGCCATCACCACACTACCACCACAACAACCAACACAGCATCACCACACTACCACCTCAACTACCAACACAGCCTCCACCAAACCAACACCACAACTACCAACACAGCCACCACCACACATCCACCACAACTACCAACACCGCTACCACCACACCACCACCACAACTAAGAAAAAAGCCACTACCAACACAGCCACCACCACCACAACTCCCAACACAGCCACAACCACACCACCACCACAACTACCAACACAGCCACCACCACCACAAGCACCAACACAACCACCACCACCACAAGCACCAACACAACCACCACCACCACAATAACCAACACAACCACCACCACACCACCAACACAACTACCAACACCGCCACCACAACACCACAACCACAACTACCAACACAGCCACCACCACCACCACAACTACCAATACAGCCACTACCACACCACCACCACAACTACCAACACCACTACCACTACACCACCACCACAACTGCCAACACAGCCACCACCTCACTACCACCACAACTACCAATACCACCACGACCACACCACCAACGCAACTACCAACACCGCTACCACCTCACTACCACCACAACTACCAATACCACCACGACCATACCACCACCACAACTCCCAACACAGCTACCTCCACACTACCACTGCAACTACCAACACAGCCACCTCAACTACCAACACCACAACTACCAACACAGCCACCACCACACCACCACCACAACTATCAACACAGCCACCACACTACCACTACAACTACCAATACAGCCACCCCCCCCTCACTACCACCACAACTACCAACACAGCCACAACCACACTACCACCACAACTACCAACACAGCCACAACCACACCACCACCACAACTACCAACACAGCCACAACCACACCACCACCACAACTACCAACACAGCCACAACCACACTACAACCACAACTACCAACACAGCCACCACCACACTACCACCACAACTACCAACACAGCCACCACCACACTACCACCACAACTACCAACACAGCCACAACCACACTACCACCACAACTACCAACACAGCCACAACCACACCACCACCACAACTACCAACACAGCCACAACCACACTACAACCACAACTACCAACACAGCCACCACCACACTACCACCACAACTACCAACACAGCCACCACCACACTACCACCACAACTACCAACACAGCCACAACCACACTACCACCACAACTACCAACAAAGCCACCACCACACTACCACCACAACTACCAACACAGCCACAACCACACTACCACCACAACTACCAACAAAGCCACCACCACACTACCACCACAACTACCAACACAGCCTCAGCCACACTACCACCACAACTACCAACACAGCCACCACCACACTACAGCCACAACTACCAACACAGCCACCACCACACTACCACCACAACTACCAACAAAGCCACCACCACACTACCACCACAACTACCAACACAGCCACAGCCACACTTCAACCACAACTACCAACACAGCCATCACTACACTACCACCACAACTACCAACACAGCCACAACCACACCACCACCACAACTACCAACACAGCCACAACCACACTACAACCACAACTACCAACACAGCCAACACCACACTACCACCACAACTACCAACACAGCCACCACCACACTACAACCACAACTACCAACACAGCCACCACCACACTACCACCACAACTACCAACAAAGCCACCACCACTACCACCACAACTACCAACACAGCCACCACCACACTACCACCACAACTACCAACAAAGCCACCACCACACAACCACCACAACTACCAACACAGCCACCACCACACTACCACCACAACTACCAACAAAGCCACCACCACACTACCACCACAACTACCAACACAGCCACCACCACACTTCAACCACAACTACCAACACAGCCATCACTACACTACCACCACAACTACCAACACAGCCACCACACTACCACCACAACTACCAACACAGCCATCACTACACTACCACCACAACTACCAACACAGCCACCACACTACAACCACAACTACCAACACAGCCATCACTACACTACCACCACAACTACCAACACAGCCACCACCACACTACCACCACAACTACCAACACCGCTACCACCACACCACCACCACAACTACCAACACAGCCACAGCCACACTACCACCACAACTACCAACACAGCCATCACTACACTACCACCACAACTACCAACACCGCTACCACCACACCACCACCACAACTACCAACACAGCCACAGCCACACTACCACCACAACTACCAACACAGCCATCACTACACTTACCACCACAACTACGAACACAATCACCACCACACTACAACCACAACTACCAACACAGCCATCACTACACTACCAGCACAACTACCAACAAAGCCACCACCACACTACCACCACAACTACCAACACAGCCACCACCACACTACCACCACAACTACCAACAAAGCTACCACCACACTACCACCACAACTACCAACACAGCCACCACCACACTTCAACCACAACTACCAACACAGCCACCACCACACTACCACCACAACTACCAACACAGCCACCACCACACTACCACCACAACTACCAACACAGCCACAACCACACTACCACCACAACTACCAACAAAGCCACCACCACACTACCACCACAACTACCAACACAGCCACAACCACACTACCACCACAACTACCAACAAAGCCACCACCACACTACCACCACAACTACCAACACAGCCTCAGCCACACTACCACCACAACTACCAACACAGCCACCACCACACTACAGCCACAACTACCAACACAGCCACCACCACACTACCACCACAACTACCAACAAAGCCACCACCACACTACCACCACAACTACCAACACAGCCACAGCCACACTTCAACCACAACTACCAACACAGCCATCACAACACTACCACCACAACTACCAACACAGCCACAACCACACCACCACCACAACTACCAACACAGCCACAAACACACTACAACCACAACTACCAACACAGCCAACACCACACTACCACCACAACTACCAACACAGCCACCACCACACTACAACCACAACTACCAACACAGCCACCACCACACTACCACCACAACTACCAACAAAGCCACCACCACTACCACCACAACTACCAACACAGCCACCACCACACTACCACCACAACTACCAACAAAGCCACCACCACACTACCACCACAACTACCAACACAGCCACCACCACACTACCACCACAACTACCAACAAAGCCACCACCACACTACCACCACAACTACCAACACAGCCACCACCACACTTCAACCACAACTACCAACACAGCCATCACTACACTACCACCACAACTACCAACACAGCCACCACACTACCACCACAACTACCAACACAGCCATCACTACACTAACACCACAACTACCAACACAGCCACCACACTACAACCACAACTACCAACACAGCCATCACTACACTACCACCACAACTACCAACACAGCCACCACCACACTACCACCACAACTACCAACACCGCTACCACCACACCACCACCACAACTACCAACACAGCCACAGCCACACTACCACCACAACTACCAACACAGCCATCACTACACTACCACCACAACTACCAACACCGCTACCACCACACCACCACCACAACTACCAACACAGCCACAGCCACACTACCACCACAACTACCAACACAGCCATCACTACACTTACCACCACAACTACGAACACAATCACCACCACACTACAACCACAACTACCAACACAGCCATCACTACACTACCAGCACAACTACCAACACAGCCACCACCACCACAACTACCAACACAGTCATCACCACACTACCACCACAACTACCAACACAGCCATCACTACACTACCACCACAACTACCAACACAGCCACCACCACACTACAACCACAACTACCAACACAGCCATCACTACACTACCACCACAACTACCAACACAGCCACCACCACCACAACTACCAACACAGCCACCACCACACCACCACCTCAACTACCAACACAGCCACCACCACCACCACTACCAACACAGCCATCACTACACTACCACCACAACTACCAACACAGCCACCACCACCACAACTACCAACACCGCTACCACCAAACCACCACCACAACTACCAACACCGCTACCACCACACCACCACCACCACTACTAACACAGCCATCACCACACTACAACCACAACTACCAACACAGCCATCACCACACCACCACCACAACTACCAACACAGCCACCACCACCACAACTACCAACACAGCCATCACCACACTACCACCACAACAACCAACACAGCATCACCACACTACCACCTCAACTACCAACACAGCCTCCACCAAACCAACACCACAACTACCAACACAGCCACCACCACACATCCACCACAACTACCAACACCGCTACCACCACACCACCACCACAACTAAGAAAAAAGCCACTACCAACACAGCCACCACCACCACAACTCCCAACACAGCCACAACCACACCACCACCACAACTACCAACACAGCCACCACCACCACAAGCACCAACACAACCACCACCACCACAAGCACCAACACAACCACCACCACCACAATAACCAACACAACCACCACCACACCACCAACACAACTACCAACACCGCCACCACAACACCACAACCACAACTACCAACACAGCCACCACCACCACCACAACTACCAATACAGCCACTACCACACCACCACCACAACTACCAACACCACTACCACTACACCACCACCACAACTGCCAACACAGCCACCACCTCACTACCACCACAACTACCAATACCACCACGACCACACCACCAACGCAACTACCAACACCGCTACCACCTCACTACCACCACAACTACCAATACCACCACGACCATACCACCACCACAACTCCCAACACAGCTACCTCCACACTACCACTGCAACTACCAACACAGCCACCTCAACTACCAACACCACAACTACCAACACAGCCACCACCACACCACCACCACAACTATCAACACAGCCACCACACTACCACTACAACTACCAATACAGCCACCCCCCCCTCACTACCACCACAACTACCAACACAGCTACCACCACACTACCACTACAACTACCAATACAGCCACCCCCCACCCTCACTACCACTACAACTACCAACACAGCCACATCCACAACAACTACCAACACAGCCACCACCACAATACCCTTACAACTACTAGTGTGTCTGGAGGTCATGAGAGACACGTGTGTTAGTGAAGGTCCAGGAACTAACATGAATTGTCCCGTGACATTGAGGTTTACAGAGACAGGAAACATAGTTGTCTTGTCACAGGAGTGTACACAAAAGCAGTGATCAAGTATATAGTGAGCTCCTATAGCGGTAGACCAGTTAAGGACAAAATAAGGTTGAGAGGCAACATCAGTGCCATGTCATGGGACCGTAAACAACAAGACCACGTGGGGACAGTAAACAACAGGACCACGTGGGGACAGCTAACAACAGGACCACGTGGGGACAGTAAACAACAGGACCACGTGGGGACAGTAATTAACAGGACCACGTGGGGACAATAACAACAGGACCACGTGGGGACAGTAATTAACAGGACCACGTGGGGACAGTAAACAACAGGACCACGTGGGGACAATAAACAACAGGACCACGTGGGGACAGTAAACAACAGGACCACGTGGGGACAGCAAACAACAGGACCACGTGGGGACAGTAAACAACAGGACCACGTGGGGACAGTAATTAACAGGACCACGTGGGGACAATAACAACAGGACCACTTGGGGACAGCAAACAACAGGACCACGTGGGGACAGTAAACAACAGGACCACGTGGGGACAATAACAACAGGACCACGTGGGGACAGTAAACAACAGGACCACGTGGGGACAGTAAACAACAGGACCACGTGGGGACAGTAAACAACAGGACCACGTGGGGACAGTAATTAACAGGACCACGTGGGGACAATAACAACAGGACCACGTGGGGACAATAACAACAGGACCACGTGGGGACAGTAAACAACAGGACCACGTGGGGACAGTAAACAACAGGACCACGTGGGGACAATAACAACAGGACCACGTGGGGACAATAACAACAGGACCACGTGGGGACAGTAAACAACAGGACCACGTGGGGACAGTAAACAACAGGACCACGTGGGGACAGTAAACAACAGGACCACGTGGGGACAATAACAACAGGACCACGTGGGGACAATAACAAGAGGACCACGTGGGGTCAGTAAACAAAAGGACCACGTGGGGACAGTAAACAACAGGACCACGTGGGGACAGTAAACAACAGGACCACGTGGGGACAGTAAACAACAGGACCACGTGGGGACAATAACAACAGGACCACGTGGGGACAGTAAACAAAAGGACCACGTGGGGACAGTAAACAACAGGACCACGTGGGGACAGTAAACAACAGGACCACGTGGGGACAGTAAACAACAGGACCACGTGGGGACAGTAAACAACAGGACCACGTGGGGACAGTAAACAACAGGACCACGTGGGGAAAGATTGCCAACCAGCAGAGGAAAGGACAGGTGACCCAACCCTGTCATATGGACATCACCTCAAACTCGCCTAAGATATTCACCTAGTTGTGCTTGCGGGGGTTGAGCTCTGCTCTTTCGGCCCGCCTCTTAACTGTCAATCAACTGTTACTAATTTTTATTTTTCACACACACACAGTTTCGGGAAACAGCCCGTAACAGCTGTCTAACTCCCAGGTACCTATTTACTGCTAGGTAACAGGGGCATGAGGGTGAAAGAAACTCTGACCATTTTGTTTCTCGCCGGCGCCGGGAATCGAACCTGGGCCACATTATTACGTATCCAGTGTGCGGTGCACACATTCACCGGCGCCCTGTGCTTGCTTGCAGAGTGTGTGCTTGCTCGGGATGAGCTGTGGCAGGTACAGTCTCTAGGTCATTAAATAAAGTGTACAGAGTGACTTAAATTAGTAATTTAATAAATGAGATATTTAGACCCACAATGCCGGGTGGCTCATTCGGGTAGACGTTTTTGAGACCTATACGGGATCAGACCCTCGTGACCATCAAGCCCCCCCTCTCACCCCCACCCCGTAACTTTCCACGCACCTCTCACACTCCCAACATACCCCTTCCCCTCCCCCTCCACCTCACCTGATGCACAACCCGCACAGTGGAACATCCACATTCCCACACCACGCGCCCCTTCTTGCACTCAAATTGACACCCCCCCCCCCCCCCCAACACTCTCATCCACTAAAGCACAAATGCATACTACCAAAACACTCCCCTCCCCTGCTCCCCCTATATTGGAACCAGTACCATAGGAATGCATCTCCACATCCGCCTCTCTCTCTCTCTCTCTCTCTCTCTCTCTCTCTCTCTCTCTCTCTCTCTCTCTCTCTCTCTCTCTCTCTCTCTCTCTCTCTCTCTCCCTCTCTCTCTCTCTCTCTCTCTCTCTCTTTCTCTCTCTCTCTCTCTCTCTCTCTCTCTCTCTCTTTCTCTCTCTCTCTCTTTCTCTCTCTCTCTCTCTCTCTCTCTCTCTCTCTCTCTCTCTCTCTCTCTCTCTCTCTCTCTCTCTCTCTCTCTCTCTCTCTCTCTCTCTCTCTCTTTCTCTCTCTCTCACTCACTCTCTCTCCCTCCTTCCTACTTACCTCTCACTCTCTCTCTCTCTCTCTCTCTCTCTCTCTCTCTCTCTCTCTCTCTCTCTCTCTCTCTCTCTCTCTCTCTCTCTCTCTCTCTCTTTCTCTCTAACCTCTCCCTAGCCCCTCCCAACAGATACACAGATACACATGCAGGAACAAGGAAGAATCACCCAGGTGTTAGGGGGACTTCAGCAAAGAACTGATGGCAATGCATGCAGTAATACAGAGCCTACAGAGTGAGATGGGGAAAGCCAAGAAAGAGATAAGGACGGCAAGCAACTATCTGGAAACTGGGAATAATGCGGATGGAGGGCTTTTTCCAGGGAGACCCTCTTTTGTAGAATTGCTGCAAAATAATCCAGGTGCCAAGGCTGCTATAGAAGAAGCAGCTATGAAAGCGGCTACATCCCAGGAAGCTGCAATGTGCATGACTCAAATGATGGAAAGAAAAAGATCTAATATGGTTGTAGGAGTACAGGAACCAGAATGATCCAACCAGGAGGGGTGGAAAAGGGAGGACCGAGTAACGACAACAAATATCTTGGAGGGCCTAAATATGGTAGGGGCTAATGACAACATAGAGAACTTTTTCAGGCTTGGCGGCTACAAGAAGTAATGGAAACGACTGATCAAGGTAGTGCTTACGAACGAGGCTATGAACGAAGAGATCCTGTCAAGGAAGAGCATGGTAATGAGACTAGCGAGATACAAGGACGTTGTTCTGCAGAGAGACATGATGAGGGAAGAGAAATTGAGGGTTGCAGAAGCAAGGAGACTCAAGGGGAGGGATCGGAACAGTGGAGCCACAAAACTTGGTGCAGTATTCCCAGAAACCTCAGAAGGGAGTGGGAATCCCTTCACCAGCAGGCCAGCTTCCCCAGGGAGGAATATAACAGAAACCTCCAACAAACTCACCCCACGATCATTCTCCCCCAACCAGTAAAGATCCTTCCTAGACCAAGCCCCTTACCCCCTGCTCCCAGACCCCAGGCCCCCCATGTTTCCCTCCATGCCTTCCTTCCCCAACCCCTTCTCCCACCCAGGCACTCCCAATTCCCACACCCTATGCCCTCCCCTGTTTCTCAGTCCATGCCCTCCCCAGTATCCCCTCCCCAAACTCTCCATCCTACCACACCCCTTCCCTCCCTGCCACCCAATCTCGGCTCCCCTTCCCTTCCTAACCCCATCCCAAGCTCTCCCTCCTTCCACACTCTCTCCCTCCCTCCATGCTGCCCCCACTCCAGGCTCCCCTTCCCTCCCCAACCGCTGACATCCTGGCTCCCCTTTCCCAGGCTCCCCTTCATCTTCCCACCAATGACCTCCCCCCTCCCTTTCACATGCCCTCCCCCTTCCTCCTCCCATCCCAAATACAAATTGACCTCCAACCCCAGACCCCCCGCCTCTACACCACCCCAGACCCTCCTGCATTCCTCATACAAGATCCGCCCAGGCCCCTCTCACCCCAGATCCCTAAGGTTCACCTTCCTAGGCCCTAGCCCACCCCAGACACCCCTTGACCCTCTACTCCAGTGGAACTAACAGCAACTGAGGATAGAAGGAAGAGAGTCAGTTTTAAGGTAATGTACTCAAACATTGATGGGATTACAAGCAAGTCAAGTGAACTTAGAGAAAGAGCACAAGAAGGGAACCCAGATGTAATTGGACTCACAGAAACAAAACATCGGGAATTATAAAGGATACAGTGTTTCCCCAGGAATACACTGTAATAAGGAGAGAGAGGGAAGGAAGGGAAGAGGCAGAGTTGCCCTATTGATAAGAAAGGAGTGGAGTTTCGAGGAGATAATTATTCCAGGCTGCGAGGGGTTCAGAGACTACTTAGCAGGTACCATAACGATAGGAGGACCAGCAGTAGTAGTAGCAGTGATATATAACCCTCCGCCAAATGACAGAACACCCAGGTAGAGTATGACAGAAACAGCATGGCAGTCAACACTATAATTGAGAGAGTAGCCACTACTGCCTGTAGAAATAGATCCCATCTGCTCATCATGCAGGACTTCAATCACAGAAGAATAGACTGGAAAAACAAAAAACCGCATGGAGGGGAGCAAACATGGATATCTAAAATGCTGGAAGTGACGACAAAAAACCTTTTAAGTCAGTATATCAGATAATCTACAAGAATGAGAGGCAATGGTGAACCAGCGAGACTCGACCCAGTATTCACTCTAAATGCCTCCAACATAAGGGAAACCAGTTTCGAAGCTCCTGTGGGAATGAGTGATCACAATGTACTGATGTTTGAGTATTTGGTAGAAGATGGGTTAATATACTCAAGGAAGGGTCCAGAAAACAAAAGACTGGCCTTCCGAAAGGGAAACAATAATAAGATAAGAAAATTCCTAACAGATATAACTTGGGAAACAGAGCTCGGAGGAAAGACGGCCCAAGGCATGATGGACTTCATCACACAGAAGTGTAAGGAAGCAACAGACAAATTCGTCCCAGTCCAAAAGGAAAAAAATGATATGGAAATGAGAAACCCATAGTTTATTAATCAGAGATGTAAGCTAGCAAAGCAACTAAGTACAAGGGCAGGGAGAAACAATAGAAATAATAGGACACTAGAGAGCAGAGAAAGGTTCCAGAGTGCCAGGAATGAATACGTCAGGGATGAGAAGAGAGGCAGGAAGGCAATTTGCAAATGACATAGCAACCAAAGAATAGACTCAACCTAAATTACTGCACAGCCACATCAAGAGGAAAACACCAATGAAGGAACAAGTAATGAAGCTGATGTTGGGGGCAGACACAGTCACTACAAATGACAAGGTAGTGTGCGAGGAACTCAATAAGAAATTCCAGGAGGTCTTCAGAGTAGAGTAAGGAGACGTTCCAGAGATAAGAGAGGGAATTGATAACCAGTGTGACGGAGTTCCCCCCCTTATAATTCTCCCACGCCTGCAGTAAGAGTCATGTCTACTTTTCCCAAGCGTTCTCTACGTAGCAGGCTTCAATTTGATATATGGGAGAGTGGAGTGTTCTCGGAGAGCCGAGAAATTTGTGAAATAGTAATATTTTGGCCTGTGGTATAGGCCCTTTAGGAAGCCAAGATGGCGCTGGCCTTCCTGATTCCCCGCGAAAACCGTGTGACGTCAGTGGCACCGGATTGGTCACCGACAGCAATGTGGCACCGGCAGCCAATGAGAACTTCCCGTGGCGAAAGTGACGTCACGAAGGAAGGGGGTCCAGGCCGCGCGCCGCGCTGGCGCCATCAGTCAGACACGACATGTCAAGAAGGTTGGACGTGCGACGATTGGTCCTGTCAGTTTGACAGTTGTTTCCCACTCCCGTGGATTTACGCGTCACCTGAAGTCTGCCAGTACTCTGAGAGGTCTTCCCTAGTTCATGTGTTGAACCAGAGAGGGAATCGACGGTTATTTGAGCAACAAGTGCTCCAGTCAGGTACTGTGCAAGAAGCAGTGAAGCCATGCAGTGACGTATGTGACGTCTGTGGCAGTTCACCAGTTCGTGACGGCGTAGTGGCTGACAGAGCCACTGGGTAGCTGAGGAAGGAGAGGACTATTTGGGAATCCGGACGACTGCAGCTGAGACGTAGGCGGCAGCCGTTGCTGGGAGAAGACGACGGCCAGGAGACCGACTCCAACCCTACCAGAAGCAGAGAAGGAGTACGGACCTGCAGAGGAAGAAGGCACGGAGACGACGCGCTAAACGGTAGGACGACGAGCGGTTCCGGTAGGACACGACGACGTGTGTGTGGGGGCGTTCCCGACACCAGGACCAGGAGCTACATCTCATCTCTCATCGGAGGATAGGTTGAAGTAGGTGTTTCTAGTTCCCTCCCCATTCCCCTTTAGTTAGCTATATTATTCGGCTATATTATCAGGCCTGAGGATTTTATATGTCGTGAGCAAGTCTCACCCATGTCACAATAAAGCACCAGTGTGCAGGATATAGTACTATCAAGAGTACTTATAATACTTATGTTGATTATTGGTGTGTACAGGCACCCGGAACAAGTGATAAATTTACTGTGTTTTGTATATCTTTCTACAGATTTTGATGTGAACATATAGTGATAAATTATTTATAATATTATGCCAGTATTTGGAGGTTAGGCTACGTGCCCAGAAACTATTTATTTTCCATGTATTGATGTTTGATTTATATACATTGTATATGTCTATGTTCATGCAGTGATTAATCATTTGTGAGTACAGTGAATTATTGGGTTATCGCCCACGAGAGCAATTACTGAAAACTCCAGTGTTAATATTTCATAATATATCGTTGAATGAAGGGCAATGTAAAACCATTATAGTGAGTCATTGTAGCATTGATTGTAGAAACGACCGTTTGAGCCCGAGTATAGTGTAACTAAGTAATACGTGCTATTGTGCCAATATCGAGTGTACGAGTTTCTAGTAATATTGGAGAACTTAAAGAAACAGCGCGCGTGAATCCAGGAAACAAGCAAATAACTTTCGCGCGGGGCCAGGCCATCAGCTGATCGTGACACTTGACGAGGAGGGGAGGTGTTGCTACTTAGTGAGTGCATACTATTCGTGGGAACTACCGGCCACAGCCAGGATCAGTTGATTTATTTATTATTGTTTGGCCTTGTGACATCTTTCATGCATTTTAAGTAAAATACAAAACTATCTTTGTGTTTATATCATTCCCTCCATTGATCTTGTGGCTATATTATACTGAAAGCATAGAGTGATAAAAGTACATACCTGCCTGAACTCCTGATCTTTTGAGTGTGACCTTGCCAAGGCTACCACTAATTCAACCAGTCCACTGAGGTGTTACTGGCCACCTAAAACACCAGTTGGCGACCTTGTGGTTAACCATAGAGCCCGATTGTTGGGGAGGGCACAAGACAGTTAAGTGAACGAGTCGTGTTCCCACTCCTTCTCAATCAGAGGCCGGATGAGATTGACTGGGAGACTCTCCTGGCAGTGCAGTGGCGCCGTGAGGATAGAGTGAAGACCCGCAGGGCTACGGTGAGTGACCTTGAGATAACTATTGCTCACCCCAGAGTAAGAATAGAGTAGTGAAACCCCAACACCAGGCACCACTAAAAGACTTTGGGATTACCAGTGAGGAGTTGAGGAAGCTCTTGCTAGAGTTGGATGTGATAAAGACAATAGGCCCAGATGGAATCTCACCTTGGATATTAAAGGAAGGAGCAAAAGCACTGTGCCTGCCACTCTGCATAGTGTATAACAAATCCCTGGTAACTGGGGAGCTGCCGAAAATTTTGAAGATTGCTAATGTAGTCACGATATAAAAAAAAGAGGGATAGGCAGGAGGCACTAAGTTACAGGTCAGAGTCCCTAACTTGCATTCCATGCAAGTTGATGGATAAGATTGTGCAAAAAAGCTAGTGGAAAAAAAGCAAAGGAGCGAAAGAACTTTGTAACACAACATCAGCATGGGTTCAGGGATGGCATGTCATGCCTCACAGGATTAATTGAATTCTACGACCAGGCAAGAAAGAGAGTGGTGGGCAGACTGTGTATTTTTGGATTACAAGATAGCCTTTGACACAGCACCACACACGAGATTAGTGCACAAGCCGGAGATGCAGGCAGGAGTGAAAGGGAAGGTACCTCATTGGATAAGAGAGTACCTAAGCAACAGAACACAGCGAGTCACTGTAATGGGTGAGGTCTCAGATTGGCGAAGTGTCACCAGTGGAGTCCAGCAGGGTTCAGTCCTTGGACCTATACTGTTTATGATATATGTGAATGATCTTGCAGAGGGAATAGACTCGTTCCTCTCAATGTTTGCTGATGATGAAAAAATTATTAGGAGGAGGATAGATGAGAGGAAGATAGTATGAGGCTACATGATGATCTAGACAAACTGAATGACTGGTCCAACAAATGGCTACTGAAGTTCAACCCAAGCAAATGTAAGGATAATGAAACTAGGCAGTGGAAACAGGAGGCCAGAAACAGGATACAGCATGGGAGATTAAATCCTCTATGAAACAGACAGAGAGAAGGAACTAGGCGTTGATATCACAACAAACCTGTCTCCTGAAGCCCAGAAAAAGAATAACATCTGCGGCGTATGCAAGGCTGGCTAACATCAGAACTGCATTCAGGAACCTGTGTAAGGAATCTTTCAGAACCTTGTATCCCTCACATGTAAGACCAGTCCTACAGTATGAGGGTCCCAGCATGGAGCCTTTACATTGTCAAGAACAAAACTAAGCTGGAAAAAGTTCATAGGTATGCCATTAGGCTATTCCCTGAACTAACAAGCAAGAGTTACGAGGAAAGGCTGCACGGAATGAACCTAACGTCGTTGGAAGATAATAGAGCTCGGGGATACATGATCACTACCTACAAAATTCTCAGAGGAATTGACAGGGTAGTTAAAGATAAATTGCTTTACACGGGGAGGGGGGGTGTACTCGAACAAGGGGACACAGGTGGAAACTGAGTACCCAAATGAGCCACGGTGACATTAGAAAGAACTTTTTCAGTGTCAGTGTAGTTAACAAATGGAATGCATTAGGCAGTGATGTGGTGGAGGATGACTCCATACACAGTTTCAAATGTAGATATGATAGAGCCCAGTAGGCTCAGGAATCTGTACACGAGTTGATTGACAGTTGAGAGGCGGGACCAAAGAGCGAAAGCTCAACCCCTGCATGCACAACAAGATGTGTACAACTAGGTGAGGTGAGTACACACACAGATTTGGTAACACCTCTGTGAGAAACTGACCATCCCAAACCCAACTCTCACCTTCCTATCCCCTCACTCCCTCATTAATCCCCCCCCCCTCCTCTTAGGCACAAACCCCCCAAAGTGTAACACTCACTCTCCCACCTCCCTCTCCTTAACCCTAGCTCTCTGTCTCCCACTCATTCTCACCTTCTCTGACTCTGACTCTCCCTCCCTCTCTCTCTCTCTCTCTCTCTCTCTCTCTCTCTCTCTCTCTCTCTCTCTCTCTCTCTCTCTCTCTCTCTCTCTCTCTCTATCTCTCTCTCTCTCTCTCTCTCTCTCTCTCTCTCTCTCTCTCTCTCTCTCTCTCTCTCTCCCTCTCTGTGAGCAAATGAAGGAAATGTTCGCCCAAGTTTGGGAGGATATCAGGAGGGAGATGAAGAAAATGAAGAACAAAATAAGCAACGTGCAAAGCGAGCTGACATCAGCAAAGGAGGAGATTAAAACCCTCGCAGAGAGCAGTACTGAGGCTGAGACTCAAATAATCATCCAAAGAGAAGATGGAAATGGTACATTGGAAGGGAATGCCATTGTACAAGCAACATTTGAAGTAATGCTGAAAAAGAACTCGGAAGCAATGTCCACAGTGATGGAGATAGCCATGAAAGTAGCCACCTAACAGGAAGCATCAAGGTGCACTAGTCAGCTGCTGGAAAGAAAAAGATCAGTAGTGGTTGTGGGTATTAAAAAGCAGGAAGGCTCCAATAGGAAGAATGGAATAAAAAGGACAGAGTGGCAGTGAATGAAACACTAAAGGGGAAAGAGATGGAAGAGGTTGAACATGACATTGAGAAGTTTTTCAGGTTAGGCTGGTACAACAAGGACAGAGACCGCTTGATAAAGATAGTATTTGCAAATGAGAACACAAAGGAAAATATTCTAGCAAGGAAGTGCCAACTGCAATAAATGGGAGAAAAAAAAATGTATTCCTCCAGAGAGACATGACAAGGGAAGAGAGAGCCATGGTGGCAGAAGAAAAGAAGGTCAGGGTGAAAGGAGAAAATCAGGAAATCACAGCCCCTCAATGCAACATCCCCTGTGGTAAAGTGGGAGAAACCCACCACCCGCAACCTAGTAACACCAGAGGGGAGGTGAACCCCACCATCCTCCTCTGCATCATATCCACCTGCTACCCCTTCCCCAGTCCCAAATTTCCACCCTCTCCCTTTCCCTCCCTGTCCCCCCATTCACTTGACCCCCCCACCCCCACCCCTCACCCAGTATCCTAAGAGACCCTGTTATCTATCTCACAAATCCTCACACTTATGGAACAGCTTCCCCAATCAGCAAAACGCTCACAAAGAAGGGGACATGAGAAGGAACAGAAGAAAGTGAGTCTCAAGGCAATGTACACTAACAAAGGTGGGATTACTACAACAAAAAAACGAACTTGAGAAATGGGTACTAGAAGAAAAACCATACACAATAGCACTCACAGAAACAAAGCTAATGAAAACCATAACAAATGCAGTGTTTCCACAGGACTACTGTATTGTGAGGAAACCGAGAAAAGGAAGAGTATGTGGTGGTGTAGTTCCCCCTGGAACTACACCACCAATAGGCTGGAATTTTGAGGAGATGGTTATTCAGGGCTGTGAAGGTTTCAGTGACTACATAACAGGTACCATAACAACTGGAGGACAAAAAAATTATAGTCGATATAACCCACCAACAAATGGCAGAAGACCCAGAAAGAAATATAATAGAAACAACTTATCCACCATTAACATAATAGAGAGAGAGCCGCTTCTGTCGCTAGCAGAAATGGATCTGGTCTACTAGTCATGGGAGACTTCAACCACGGGAAGATAGGTTGGGAGAACAGTGACCCACATGGAGGACCAGACACATGGAGAGCTTAGCTGCTGGAGATGGGAACAAAAAACATTCTAAGCCAACACATCAAGGAACCAACAAGAATGAGAGGGAAAGATGAACCAGCCATGCTTGATCTGATAATTACCCTAAATGAGAGGGATATAAGGGAAGTTAAGTTGGAAGCACCCTTGGGAATGAGTGATGGCAATGTATTGATCTTTGAGTACCTGGTAGGGCTAGAAGCTGGTAGGGCTTCGTTAGCTGGCGTTTTATGTTCTAACGAAGTCTACTCTCATCTTAGTGTTTCACTATGCTGTTATCAGTTTCTGCTCTGAAGGACCCCTTGAAAATTATTGGCAAAGGTTACAATGATTAGTTATTTACTTCCATAAACGTTCATTGTTTGCTTACTAAGACTTAATAATTTGTTTATTATGTTATTATGATTTTAAATCGAACGTTATCATTCACAAGTTATTTTTACATTGAAAATATTTTTTAAACATATATACAACAAACAGAAATGTGAGAAATAGACATATCATTTATGGTCTCTGTTTTGTCATACACCTAATTGTGAACATTGATATGAACACTGGGTGATGTATAACCAGTGCAGACGACGAATCACAATTACGTGGCTGAAGAAATGATGACCAAACTATAACTCAGAAGATGGAGAGCCTACGACGTTACGGTCCGTCTTGGACCATTATCAAGTCGTGTTCTTTTATTGATAATGAAACGACTTGATAATGGTCCAGGACGGACCGAAACGTCGTCGTTTCTCCATCTTAAGAGTTGGGTTTTGGTGTATACCCAGCTTCTCCGGTATATACACTGAGAGTTTACGTTCCCCCTAGACTATGTTCAGGACTAGAGCATACTTTAGTCAATAAAATCCTTGTGTGAACCTTATGCCAACACAAAACAAACTAAAATGAGGACTCTGCTCTTACACTAACAATCTTTTGTTACTCATGTCATTATGAAACATCATTGTATTTCCTTCGTTACTTTCAGATGTGTGTGACACATATTCGTTTATTATGTCAAAGATGTATGTATTCTCGTTTTATAATATTAAGGGCTGTTTTGTTGTAGTCAACAATGTAGGTATTCTTTTTTATCTGAGAAATTTTGTTATGCAAGTATTATTTGAACGAAGTATGGTTCACAATTATATAATATACGTATGCTGTTAAGCGTTTTTCTAAGGTGCGTCCAGATTATGGTTATCAAATTTATCATCAATAGCATTGTGTAAACACTGTTGTTAATCATTTCTCTCTTTTTATATTTTTTCATAGTCGGAGTTATATAATGCCTGTTAATGGTTTTGGGAGATTGTACCTTTACACATAAAAAAGTAATTCGTTGTGGATTTTTGTAAATATTTATATAATACAAATATTAATATTTTGTAAATTTCATGTAATACAAGCCGAAAGCCTTCAACTTTCGCTTGCAATAATCTAAAAAAATTATAGCAATTGAATGCAATAGGAGGGGCTTACAAAAATCTTTAAAGTAATACTTCTAAGCTTTCAAACTTTATTGAATATGCATTATTGAATCTAATTTAGGATTAAGATTCCAATACCGATTAACTTAGAATATTTAATATTCACTGAATAACATCACCTAATACCTGACAAAAACTGAAAGTAAAAAATGTTCTTTGGCAACAAAAATGCAGGAGTACTTACCCAGCTCGGTGTAACAGAGAGCTCCAATCATAGACATGAATCCCGTGGCGACCCACACCGACAGGGACATACCCACGCTGCCGGCGTAGTGCAGCACCGTCCTTGGCGAGACGAAGATGCCCGTGCCTATAATATTGCCAATGATAAGTCCCACACAGTTCAAAAGCCCTAGCTCCTTCCTCAGCTTCACTGGCCCGTCGGGGGCCTCGTTACACCCCGCATCTAACATTTTCCAAGTTTTGTTCTCCTTGTTCTCCTGATTGGATGTCTCGGCTTTTATTTCTTGTTTCGCATGCTCTTCGTTTCCGTTCTGTTCTTGAATTTGGTTCAAGATTATTTGCTTTTTGGTTCTGACTGGAACACGAGGACGCGCGGTGCCCACTTCATCGGGAGAATAATTTTCATTTTTTTGTACACTGGCTGCTGCGAATTCCGCTTCTTCTGCTGCGCTAGTTTCATCGGATCTTGGAGTGGTCGCCGAAAGTTCGCTTCCGTCGTGGATAATAACGCCAAAATTTGGCTTAATTGGTGATTGTGCAAGGTCCTTCTCCCGTTGGTCCGCGACTTTGGGTTCTGATTTTGTTGTTTCTTCCTCAGAACTTGTTGTGTTGAGCGTTGGGGAGGGAATATTAGCAGACGTTCCTGAACCATCATCAGTCGTTGCGCTAGCGTCCATGACGGAGCTGCCACTGCCAACCTAGACCAACAACTGCTCAGCACACAACTCCGCTTCCCCCACTACACTCACCTTTCACCACCGCCGGTAACAAAACTGTGTCAAGCTGCCAGACGTAGGATGCGCAAGTGCAACAGTTTCTTTCCAATATTTAAGTATTCTACGTTTTTAAGATGGAGTTTATAAAGCAAATTCGTCAAATTATAAAGCAAATGCAAATCATAAAGAAAATGTGCGAATATCTGATAGAAGCACAGTCAAAACTGGATGTCAGCCTGCGTTAGGCGCGGTTAGAACTGATGCAATTATTTCAGTAAGATATTTCATGGCATCAATTAAGCTCAAGGTCGAACAGCTTTTTTTCATAAGTGTTGCTATGTAACAAGGTAACAAGAATAATTGTCTATTGGTTACAATCAAAGTTATATATATATATATATATATATATATATATATATATATATATATATATATATATATATATATATATATATATATATATATATATATATATATATATATATATATATATATATATATATATATATATATATATATATATATATATATATATATATATATATATATATATGTGTACATACAAAAGAATGGGGGTGGTAGGAGAAGATAATATTAGTGTTCAGTGAGAAACCACAAGGTCTCCTCTGAATACTTTTTATTTTCTTCTCCGAGGCTATGGGTCCCCACATTGGCACCAGAGGTGGTACCCTCACAAACTATAAAAAAAAAAAAAAAAATATATATATATATATATATATATATATATATATATATATATATATATATATATATATATATATATATATATATATATATATATATATATATATATATATATATATATGTGTGTGTGTGTGTGTGTGTACACAGTACCGTGACCACCGCTCCAATGATCCTCTATAAGGATTGGTCAGTCATGGCGCTTATTAACTAAGCTCCCTGACTGACCAACCCCCGACGACACTCATGGATCCATTTGGGTACAGTTTTTCATCAAATTCTGGCGCATGCACGGGCCGCACTGAGTCTGACATGTGTGAGAAAGCTGCATGAACGCGCAAGCCATATATCACTAAGAACTCTTTGACCCGGCCAGGATTCGAACCCATGCCGTCCAGGATCACCCCTAAACGTACACAGTACCGTGACCACCGCTCCAATGATCGTCTATAAGGATTGGTCAGTCATGGCGCTTATTAACTAAGCTCCCTGACTGACCATATATATATATATATATATATATATATATATATATATATATATATATATATATATATATATATATATATGTTGTACCTAGTAGCCAGAACGTCGTATTCGGCCTACTACGCAACGCCCAATTTGCCTAATAAGCCAAGTTTTCCCGAATTAATATATTTTTCCTAATTTTTTTCTTATGAAATGATAAAGCTACCCATTTCATTATGTATGAGGTCAATTTTTTTTTATTGGAGTTAAAATTAACGTAGATATATGACCAAACCTAACCAACCCTACCTAACCTAACCTAAGCTATCTTTATAGGTTAGGTTAGGTTAGGTAGCCGAAAAAGTTAGGTTAGGTAGGTTAGGTAGTCGAAAAACAATTAATTCATGAAAACTTGTCTTATTAGGCAAATCGGGCCTTGCATAGTAGGCTGAGAAGTGCGTTCTGGCTACTAGGTACGACATATATATATATAATGAATATATATATATATATATATATATATATATATATATATATATATATATATATATACATATATATATATATATATATATATATATATATATATATATATATATATATATATATATATATATATATATATATATATATATATATATATATACGTGTATATATATACACGGACGCTGGGAGGAGGCTTTGCCGGCCATGTGCCATTATCTTGTGACATCCTGACCCCACGGGGCCCAGACTCAACAGTGTGCAGTGTGAACATCCTGGGAAGGTGTGAGGGTGGCGGGAAGTGTCCAGGGTGAACTATCGCAAACAAAAACAATCAAACAAGTGGATTGGCAGTGTGGAATCGTCTGAACTGCTGTGAGGGCCAACAAGGGCGCCCTGAGGGGCTCCCTCGGTTATGGTGGTGGGGGTGAGGGGTGGAGGGTTGTGCGGTCAGTCGAGGGGGGTGACCCGTGTGTAAGTGTTTATGAAAATATCCCTGAAAAATAGATACCTCGGCTCCCGGGAAACAGGTATCGTGTTTTAAGTGCATCGAGTCCACAGTGAACCAGATTATATTGTGCAGTGATATATCACAGAATTATACAAACGAGTTAGTGTCACCCCTCTGACCCCCATTCCCCCCTCCCCATACCCGCCAGTGTGTACCGTCACCCAACCCACGAGTCACCCTCCCCCCTCTGCCCCACCCCAACCGCGACCGCTACCTCCCGGCGCACACCCAGCCCCCGCCCAGCGCCCACCCAGCGCCCACCCAGCGCCCGCCCAACGCCCACCCAGCGCCCGCCCAGCGCCCACCCAGCGCCCACCCAGCGCCGCCCAGCGCCCGCCCAGCGCCCGCCCAGCGCCCGCCGATGGCGCAGGTCACGACTGACAGCCAGGCTTCTCTCAACCAAGAGGAGCCATCAATCGACGACAGGTATGGCACATGCCAAGTGTGTGACAAGGTGTGGAGACTCAAGCGCAACGGAGATGTGCGCAAGCATGCTCACGACGGAACCGATTGTCCGGGTATGTGGCGCCCTTCCAAAGAGGGTATCAATCAGGCCCCACTCCAGCAGTCAGGAAAAACACCTCCAACAGCTTCATTTCGACTGAGAATCTACTAGAAGCCATCAAAGCAACATCTGTTGGAACCTTGCAGCACATCCCCAAAGCTGCCTGGCCCCAGGCAGCAGCCAAACTATCCAGCCTCTTGAAGAAGGTCAATGACTCCCCCGGAACCATCCAAGCATGGCGCAACCTTCTCCTGTTTGGAAACATATGCCTAGCTGTCCCTGCAAGGAGAGACAAATCACTAGCTTCCTCTGTCATTATGGCTATAAAAAGTTTTCCTAGAGAGGACTACCAGGCACCCCTCCCCACCCGTGCCAAAAACACCCACGGCAGGAAAGGTATCAACAGCAGAACCGAGGCATCCAAAATCAGAGCAACAGTCAGCAAAAAAATAGAAGAAGGCAACACAATAGGGGCGATCAGAATCATCACCAGTGAAGACACAGTTGCCACCAGGGATGCTGACTCAGCACAAGCCCTGAGGGAAAAACACCCACCCAGAGCTCCTCGTGACGACAGTGTTCCCCTAGTCGGTGTCACCAGAGCAGAACCCCTGTGTATGCTCGAATCCATGGTGCATAAAGCAGCTTTATCCTTCCCACCAGGATCAGCAGGTGGGTCACAGGACCCAACCACATCAAACAAATGCTCAACCCTGCACTGGGAGACATTGCACAGGGCCTCCTCGTGGAACTAACTAGATTCGCCAACACATGTCTAGCTGGCAACATACCAGAGACCATACGGCCTCTCTTTTTTGGCGCTACCCTCTATGCCCTGAGAATAAAAGATGAAGGAATCAGACCGATAGCTGTGGGCAATTCACTCCGGCGTCTCGTCGCTAAGGCTGCTGCTAGAGCAGTTAGTCATGCAGCAGCCGACATGCTGAAGCCAAAACAGCTTGGGTTTGGCATTCCCCAAGGGTGTGAGGCAGCGGCTCATGCAGTTAGAGCCTACATTGCCAACATTACGAATGAAAAAGCCCTGATAAAGCTGGACTTCAAAAATGCTTTCAATCTGGTTAGAAGGGATGCAGTACTCAGTGCAGTTCATCGCCTTTTTCCTTCCCTCTACCCGTTTGTAAACTCATGCTACAGCAAGAATCTAACTCTGCTTTTTGGGGAACATGAAATTGAATCACAAGAAGGTGTCCAACAGGGTGACCCCCTTGCTCCTTTTCTTTTCTGCCTAGTTATCAAGGAAGTCACCGATAACCTGTCCAGTGAGCTCAACATTTGTTTTTTGGACGATGGTACTCTAGCCGGCTCCCCAGCCTCACTTTTGGACGACATAAGAATAATTCAGGAGCAAGGAGCAAGCCTAGGCCTCACCCTGAACCCTTCCAAGTGCGAAATAACCTCCACCAACCAGCACATAATAGAGCAAATAAAGGTTGTTTTGCCTGACATTCATACAACTAACCCTGAGGACAGCACACTCCTAGGTGCTCCTCTTGGAAGGAATGCCATCGACGGGGTCCTTGGTGAGAAGATCACTGACCTGAAGAGGATGAACGAGAATATTGAAGACATCGATGCTCATGATGCACTTTACCTCATCACCAGATGCTTGTCCCTCCCCAGGCTGACCTATTAAGATGTTCGCCATCTTTCAACAATATTAAATTAAGAAGAGTACGACATCTTGTTGAAATCAACACTAGAAAAAGCCCTCAATCTTTCCCTCAGCGACTCACAGGGGAAACAGGCCTCCCTTTATGTCAGACTCGGGGGCCTTGGCGTGCGCACAGCAACACAAATTGCTGTACCAGCATTCCTGTCCTCTTCAGTGGGGTCTGACAACTTGGTGAAGGAAATCCTACCTGAGCACCTAGTTCAACAGGCAGGGGTGCATGATCCCAGCTTCACAGACTGCACAACCAAATGGGTCTCTCTTGCAGGACCAGCACCCCAACCACCGCCTTCTGAAGCCCATAAGCAATCCAGCTGGGATCGCCCCATTGCCGACCAAGAAGCTGCGACAACACCACATGACACTGCCCGACTTAGAGCTGTAGCAGCTCCCCATGCAGGTGATTTCCTATTAGCAACCCCAATGTCAGCAACTGGCACCCGTCTCACACCGCAGGCCCTCCAAATTGCCGTGGCTCTCCGCCTCGCTGCCCCAATCCATACCGAATACAGGTGTATTTGCGGCGAGGCAGAGGCCGACAGATATGGACGGCATGGCCTTCTTTGCCAAAGGACAGGAGGATGGCATGCAAGACACGGCGAGGTTAATGACATTATTAAGAGAAGCCTTACCACAGCCGGTTGTCCAGCAGAGCGAGAGCCCCGTTACCTAATGTGCCGCAACTCTGATGAGCCTGTCGGTCGCCCAGACAGAATTACGGTGAACCCCTGGAAGAATGGTAGACAGATGGTCTGGGACTACACTTGCGTTTCAACTTTAGCCAATACCTATGTTGACTTCAGTGCTACACAAGCAGGAGGCGCTGCCAATCACCGGGAAGCGGCAAGTCAAGTAAATACAGAGACCTTGAGCACCACTACAATTTTGTCCCCATTGCCTCAGAGACACTTGGTGTCTGGGGTAAAAGTGCTGCTAGCTTTTTGAAGGAGTTGGGGTCTAAGCTAATCGAAACAACTAGAGACCCTAGAGCTGCCAGTTTTCTTTTTCAGCGCCTTAGTGTGGCAATCCAGAGAGGAAATGCTCACTGCAGCCATGGTTCCTGCCAGCCATCTGAGGAGCTGGAGGAGCTGTTCAACTTGTGACAAGCAGCCTTGTACCCTGCATGTAATGAATATTGTAACTTTTTTTTGTGTAATGACATTTTCAAAAAAGTTAGATAAATATACACACATACCAAAAGAATAGGGGTAGTATGAGAAGAAAATATCAAAGTGTTCAATGAGGATCCACAAGGTCTTCTCTGGGTACTCTTTATTTTCTTCTCCGAGGCTATGGGTCCCTACACTTGCACCAGAGATGGTACCCCTTCTAGGTTATATATATATATATATATATATATATATATATATATATATATATATATATATATATATATATATATATATATATATATATATATATATATATATATATATATATATATATATATATATATATATATATATATATATATATATATATATATATATATATATATATATATATATATATATATATATATATGTCGTACCTAGTATATATTGTTACTTTGAAACTTACTATATATTTGAAAAGTTATATAAAGTTACTTTGAAACTTTACTATATATTGTTACTTTGAAATCACAGCGGGAGACAGATTGTTACTCTGAGTGCCCGGGGGGGGGGAGGATAGATGCTGGGAGTGCACGAGGGAGGATAGATACTGGGAGTGCATGGAGGAGGATAGATACTGTGGGTGCAGGGGGAGGATAGATGCTGTGGGTGAAGGGGGAGGATAGATACTGGGAGTGCATGGGGGAGGATAGATACTGGGAGTGCATGGAGGAGGATAGACTCTGTGGGTGCTGGGGGAGGATAGATACTGGGAGTGCATGGGGGAGGATATATACTGGGAGTGCATGGAGGAGGATAGATACTGGGAGTGCATGGTGGAGGATAGATACTGGGAGTGCATGGGGGAGGCTAGATACTAGGAGTGCATGGGAGAGGATAGATACTGGGAGTGCATGGGGGAGGATAGATACTGGGAGTGCATGGGGGAGGATAGATACTGGGAGAGCATGGGGGAGGATATATACTGGGAGTGCATGGAGGAGGATAGATACTGGGAGTGCATGGGGGAGGATAGATACTGGGAGTGCATGGGGGAGGATAGATACTAGGAGTGCATGGGAGAGGATAGATACTGGGAGTGCATGGGGGACGATAGATACTGGGAGTGCATGGGGGAGGATAGATACTGGAAGTACATGGGGGAGGATAGATACTAGGAGTGCATGGGAGAGGATAGATACTGGGAGTGCATGGGGGACGATAGATACTGGGAGTGCATGGGGGAC
>NC_091167.1:49945045-49957545 GCF_040958095.1 Procambarus clarkii
CTCTCCATAGTGTATAGTAAGTCACTGGAGACGGGAGACCTACCAGAAATATGGAAGACGGCGAATGTGGTCCCAATATACAAAAAGGGCGACAGGCAAGAGGCTCTTAACTACAGGCCAGTGTCCTTGACTTGTATACCATGCAAGGTGATGGAGAAGATCGTGAGAAAAAACCTGGTAACACATCTGGAGAGAAGGGACTTCGTGACAAATCGCCAACATGGGTTCAGGGAGGGTAAATCTTGCCTTACAGGCTTGATAGAATTCTACGATCAGGTGACAAAGATTAAGCAAGAAAGAGAGGGCTGGGCGGACTGCATTTTCTTGGATTGTCGGAAAGCCTTTGACACAGTACCGCATAAGAGGCTGGTACATAAGCTGGAGTGACAGGCAGGTGTAGCTGGTAAGGTGCTCCAGTGGATAAGGGAGTATCTAAGCAATAGGAAGCAGAGAGTTACGGTGAGGGGTGAGACCTCCGATTGACGTGAAGTCACCAGTGGAGTCCCACAGGGCTCTGTACTCGGTCCTATCTTGTTTCTGATATATGTAAATGATCTCCGGGAGGGTATCGATTCATTTCTCTCAATGTTTGCAGACGATGCTAAAATTATGAGAAGGATTAAAACAGAAGAGGACTGTTTGAGGCTTCAAGAAGACCTAGACAAGCTGAAGGAATGGTCGAACAAATGGTTGTTAGAGTTTAACCCAACCAAATGTAATGTAATGAAGATAGGTGTAGGGAGCAGGAGGCCAGATACAAGGTATCATCTGGGAGAGGACATTCTTCAGGAGTCAGAGAAGGAAAAATGTCTTGGGGGTTGATATCACGCCAGACCTGTCTCCTGCAGCACATATCAAGCGGATAACATCAGCGGCATATGCCAGGCTGGCCAACATACGAACGGCATCCAGAAACTTGTGTAAAGAATCATTCAGAACTTTGTATACCACATATGTCAGGCCAATCCTGGAGTATGCAGCCACAGCATGGAGTCCATATCTAGTCAAGGATAAGACTAAACTGGAAAAGGTTCAAAGGTTTGCCACCAGACTAGTACCCGAGCTGAGAGGTATGAGCTACGAGGAGAGACTACGGGAATTAAACCTCACTCCGCTGGAAGACAGAAGAGTTAGGGGGGACATGATCACCACATTCAAGATTCTGAAGGGAATTGATAGGGTAGATAAAGACAGTCTATTTAACACAAGGGGAACACGTGTAAGGGGACACAGGTGGAAACTGAGTGCCCAAATGAGCCACAGAGATATTAGAAAGAACTTTTTTAGTGTCAGAGTGGTGGACAAATGAAATGCATTAGGAAGAGATGTGGTGGAGGCTGACTCCATACACAGTTTCAAGTGTAGATATGATAGAGCCCGATAGGCTCAGGAATCTGTACACCTGTTGATTGACGGTTGAGAGGCGGGACCAAAGAGCCAGAGCTCAACCCCCGCAAACACAACTAGGTGAGTACAACTAGGTGAGTACACACACACACACACACACACACACACACTATCGTGTGTGACCATCGTGTTGGATGGACGTGGGTTGGGAGCTCCTGGTTCACTAGTGGAGTGGAAGGGGTAATCAGTCAACTTCAAAGTGAAAAAGTGTGTACAAGTGAATGAAAAAAAACCTTGGGTTTTGACCAAAGCCATAAGATAGTGAAGAAAAACAGTTTAAGTAGCGTAATTGAAAATAGTTGATGAAGTACTGTGGCAGTGGGCAGTGTGGAGCAGACCTCACCGACCTCTGACCGTGACCTCACCCCCGGCATCAACCCTCCTACCACCACGTGGGACGACGCTTGGAGATTCACTCACCTATTGTGTTAACAGGACGGTAAGATATTTGGAACCCCTGTGGGTAAGGTTGCATTATAGCAATGACTAGGTCAGGAAGGGCGTATAGGTCTAGCAGTATTATAATTGAAGAAGAAGATAGGTTTGTGGAGAAGATGATTGGGAAATTGTTAGAGAAGAGGGATGTTTGGATAGATGATCTAATCCGGGGGATTAAAAGTGAAGTCTTTAATAAGATACAGGACGAGGTTCAAAGACTCAAACAAGAGTTTATGGATTATATTCAAGAAGAAATCAGGAAGAGCAGGGTAGAATGGCAAGGAGAAATATCTAGGCTTACTAATGAATTTGGCAGGAATAAGGGAAGCTTGGCAGGGGAAGGGGGAGTAGTAGTAGGTGGAGTAGCGGGAGTGGGAGGGGTGGGGGTCAGCCAGGGAGGGGGCCACCAGCATGACCCTGAACTGGGAAAGAAGACAATCATAATCCATGGATTGCTTGAAGCCAGGGCACCATCGAGGCAGGAAAGGATGGAGATTAAGGATTTGGAGCTACAGGGGATCTTGAGAGACATGAGAGCCCAGATGGCAGGGAATGAGGTGCAATTCCACCGACACATTGGGCCATACAACTGTAACAGGAAACGACCTGTCCTGGTACAGTTCACTAACGAAGAGGCAGTGGATTACATACTGCACCACAAACACTTACTCAGAGGGAGCGAAGATTACTACAACGTATATATTGACAAATTCATGACGAAGGAGGAGCAGTTAGCCCACAGAGCAAGCAAGCAACAATACAACTCTTCCCATTTGAGCGTAGCTACACACCCCAATGTTAATCCACCCCATGCTAACCAGCTCACACCTTCTCAGGTCACTCCCTCCCCAAATCAGCCCTGCCTGCCCCTGCTTATCTCCCCAACAACTCCCTTGACCCCTCTGACCCCACTGCAGTCAAATTCATCCCACATTCCAAGGACCCCCTCATCACCTCAACCCCCAAAACCCATCCAGCCCTCATCCCCTCAACCCCCAAAACCCACCCAGCCCTCATACCCTCAACCCCAAGAACCCACCCAGCCCTCATCCCCTCAACCCCCAAAACCTACCCAGCCCTCACCCCTCCTCATCCCCTCTCCTTCCATGTGACCCCCCACCCTTGCGAGGGGGGTGGGAGGTTTCCCCCACCCCCTCTCTCCTTCCCCCTCTCAACCTCTCAACCTCTATCTGACTCCCAACCTTACGCTATCTCCCAACTCCTCTATGCCTATCAGACCCTCCCTAATCTTCAGACCCAGTATGCCCTTCCTACTCCAGACCTACCTACCCAGGCCCTACCCCAGACCCTCCTACCTACCTTCCTAGAAGCCCAGCCCCCATTAGCCCCCAAGCATCCCTCCTGACCTCTTTCACCCCCCCCCCAAACACCCCCCGGACCCCCCCAGACACCCCCCGGATCCCCCCGGACATCCCCCGGATCCTCCCCGCCCCCAGTCATCCCCCAGACACCCCCCAGATCCCCCAGATCCCCCCTGCCCCCAGTCACCCCCCTCCCATACACCCCCACATCCCCCCAGACCCCCAGAGAAAGGGAGAACTCTGGTACAAGAGTTTCCATGAAGAATCTCAAGGTTTGGTATACCAATGCTGATGGGGTATCTAATAAAGCAGAAGAGATAAAAGAAACAATAATACGAAAAGAGAGGACACAGAGACAGGGAGCGGGAGTGGCACTCCTAATAAAGCGGAAATGGAAGTTTGAAGACCTGGGAAATCGGGTTACCAATGAGTGCACAAGCTTCATACATGGAAATCTGACAGTAGATGGGAGGAAGATTGTGATCTTGGTAATCTACAATCCCCCACCAAACAGTAGAAGAACCAGGCAGGAGTATGATGACAACAACAAAGCATGTATAGATGAACTGCAGAAGGCAGCAACACTAGCCCACAGAATGAGAGCGAAGCTGCTGATCATGGGGGACCTAAACCGTGGAGAGATAAATTGGGAATCAAGGAATCCCCATGGAGGGGACGAAACGTGGGGAGCAAAATTAGTAGATGTTATAGACAGGAATTTCCTAACACAACATGTGAAGGAAGACACAAGGGAAAGAGGAGGAGATGCACCGAGCCTATTAGACCTGATTTTCACCCAGAACGTAGAAGATATCGAGAATTTAGAGCATGAAATACCTCTAGGGGCCAGTGACCATTGTGTCCTAGTCTTTGACTACATGATGGAATTCAAACTTATGACCATAGGACAAGAGATCTGGGAAAGGAGAGCTGGATAAGGGAAGGGACTATCTGGGTGAAGTGCAGTGGGAGGAAGAAATCAGAGGAAAAACAGTCCAAGATATGATGGACCTAGTCATACAGAAATGCCAGGAGGCCGAAGAGAGATTTATACCAACAGTAAAGGGAAAAAATAAGAAGGAATATAATAACCCATGGTTTAATAGACAGTGTCAGGAAGCAAAAATGGCCAGCAGGCGGGAGTGGAGGAAGTACAGAAGACAAAGGACAGAGGATAACAGGATCAGATGCAACAGAGCTAGGAACGATTACATTAACATAAGACGAACATCGGAAAGGGACTATGAGAACGATATTGCAATCAAAGCGAAAAAACAACCTAAGTTACTACACAGTCATATAAGAAGAAAAATGTCGGTGAACGACCAAGTGACAAGACTAAGAAAGATAGAGGGGGCATATACTGAAAGTGACAAGGAAATCTGTGAGGCACTGAATGCCAGTTTCCATGGAGTGTTCACTACCGAGCCTGAGCAGCTCCCATTGTTGGAAGGGATTACCCTAGATGAAAGACTATCAGATATAGAGGTGACAGCAGCGGAGGTAATGAAACAGTTGACAACTCTAGATGCAACTAAAGCAGTTGGACCAGACAAAGTATCACCGTGGATACTAAAAGAAGCAGCGCAGGCCCTCAGCGTGCCTCTGGCAATGATCTTTAATGAGTCACTTATGTTGGGAGAATTGCCCAGTTGCTGGAAGAAGGCAAATGTCGTGCCGATCTTCAAGAAAGGTGATAGGGAGGAGGCACTTAACTATAGACCTGTATCACTGACAAGCATCCCCTGTAAAATTCTGGAAAGAATAATTAGGCTACGACTGGTTGCACACCTGGAGAACATTAGGTTTGTGAACAAACATCAGCATGGGTTCTGGACAGGGAAATCGTGCCTAACAAACCTTCTGGAATTCTATGATAAAATAACGAGGATAAGACAGGACAGAGATGGTTGGGCAGACTGCATATTTCTGGACTGTCAAAAAGCCTTTGATACAGTACCACACATGAGACTGCTGTTCAAGCTCGAGAGGCAGGCGGGGGTGGGGGGAAAGGTCCTAGCATGGATAAGGAACTACCTAACAGGAAGGAGCCAAAGAGTTACGGTAAGGGGCGAGAAGTCGGACTGGCGAACAGTAACAAGTGGAGTACCTCAAGGATCGGTGCTGGGACCAATTCTATTTCTTGCATATATTAACGACATGTTTACAGGCGTAGAGTCCTACAAGTCGATGTTTGCAGATGACGCAAAGTTGATGAGAAGAGTTGTGACAGATGAGGATTGCAGGATCCTCCAAGAGGACCTGAACAGGTTGCAGAGATGGTCAGAGAAATGGCTACTGGAATTCAACACGAGCAAATGTAAAGTTATGGAAATGGGACTAGGAGATAGGAGACCAAAGGGACAGTACACAATGAAGGGGAACAGCCTACCTGTGACGACTCGCGAAAGAGACCTGGGTGTGGACGTTACACCTAATCTATCACCTGAGGCACATATAAATAGGATAACGACAGCAGCGTACTCTACACTGGCAAAAGTTAGAACATCATTCAGAAACCTAAGTAAGGAGGCATTTAGGGCGCTTTACACTGCCTACGTGAGGCCAGTCTTAGAGTATGCCGCCTCATCATGGAGTCCCCATCTGAAGAAGCATATAATGAAACTGGAAAAGGTTCAGAGGTTTGCAACGAGACTCGTCCCAGAGCTACGAGGGATGGGGTATGAGGAGCGCCTGAGGGAACTGTGCCTTACGACACTAGAAAGAAGAAGGGAGAGGGGGGACATGATAGGAACGTATAAAATACTCAGAGGGATTGACAAAGTGGACATAGACGAAATGTTCACACGGAATAGTAACAGAACGAGGGAACATGGTTGGAAGCTTGAAACTCAGATGAGTCACAGAGATGTTAGGAAGTTTTCTTTTAGCGTGAGAGTAGTGGGAAAATGGAATGCACTTCAGGAACAGGTTGTGGAAGCAAATACTATTCATAATTTTAAAACCAGGTATGATAGGGAAATGGGACAGGAGTCATTGCTGTAAACAACCGATGCTCGAAAGGCGGGATCCAAGAGTCAATGCTCGATCCTGCAGACACAACTAGGTGAGTACAACTAGGTGAGTACACACACACACACACACACACACACACACACACACACACACACACACACACACACACATACACACACACACACACACACACACACACACACACACACACACACACACACACACACACACACACACACACACACACACACACACACACACACACACACACACACACACACACACACACACACACATACACACACACACACACACACACACACACTCTCAATCACGGAAGGATTGATTGGGAGAACAAGGAACCGCATGGAGGCGAGGATACGTGGAGAGCCAAACTATTGGAGGTGGTGACTAGAAACTTCTTAACCCAGCATGTCAGAGAACCCACAAGGATGAGAGAAAATGACGAACCAGCGAGACTCGACCTGGTCTTCACCCTGAACGACTCTGACATAAGAGAAATCGGTTTTGAGGCCCCAGTAGGAATGAACGACCACAGTGTATTGGTGTTTGAGTACCTGATTGAAGAAGGGGTTTTGAACTCGGGGAGGGATACCGAAACCAAAAGGTTAGCATACCGAAAGGGAAACTATGAGGAGATAAGAAAATTCCTAACAGATATAGCATGGGAAACAGAGCTCAGGAAAAAGACGGACCAAGATATGATGGACTACATCAAGCAAAAATGCAAGGACTCAGCAAACAAGTTTGTCCCAGCCCAAAAGGAAAACAGTGAAATGAAGATGAGAAATCCATGGTTTAATCAGAGATGTAGGCTAGCTAAGCAGCAAAGTAAAAGGGCATGGAGAAACTATAGGAATAACAGGACACTGGAGAGCAGAGAAAGATACCAGAATGCCAGGAATGAATATGTCAGGAAGAGAAGAGAGGTAGAAAGACAATACGAAAATGATATCGCAAGCAAGGCAAAGACTCAGCCTAAATTGCTGCATAGCCACATCAGTGGAAAAACAACAGTAAAGGAACAGGTTATGAAATTAAGGATAGGGGCAGAAGGATTCACTACAAACGACAAGGAAGTGTGTGAGGAACTGAATAAGAAGTTCCAAGACGTCTTCGCCTTAGAGCAAGGAGAAATCCCAGAGATAAGAGAGGGAATAGCTAACCAGGAACCACTGGAAGAGTTTGAGATTACCAGCGGGGAAGTAAGGAAGTGTTTACTAGAGTTGGATGTGACAAAGGCTATAGGCCCAGATGGAATCTTCCCTTGGATACTAAAGGAAGGAGCAGAAGAACTGTGCCTCCCACTCTCCATAGTGTATAACAAATCGCTGACAACAGGGGAACTGCCAGAAATTTGGAAAGCAGCTAACTTAGTCCCGATATACAAGAAAGGGGATAGACAGGAGGCACTGAATTACAGGCCAGTGTCCCTAACCTGCATACCATGCAAGCTGATGGAGAAGATTGTGAGAAGAAAGCTAGTGGAGCACCTGGAGCGAAAGAACTTTGTAACACAGCATCAGCATGGATTCAGGGATGGCAGGTCCTGCCTCACAAGGTTACTTGATTTCTCCGACCAGGCAACAAAAATAAGGCAAGAAAGAGAAGGGTGGGCAGACAGCATATTTTTGGATTGTCAGAAAGCCTTTGATACAGTGCCACACAAGAGGCTAGTGAAAAAGCTGGAGATGCAGGTTGGAGTGAAAGAGAAGGTACTCCGTTGGATACAGGAGTACCTAAGCAACAGGAGACAACGAGTCAGTGTGAGGGGTGAGGTCTCAGATTGGCGAGACGTTACGAGTGGAGTCCCGCAGGGATCAGTCCTTGGACCTATACTGTTTCTGATATATGTAAATGATCTCCCAGAGGGTATAGAATCGTTTCTCTCAATGTTTGCCGATGATGCAAAAAATTTTGAGGAAGATTGAAACTGAGGACGATAGTAGGAAGCTACAAGATGACCTAGACAGACTGAGTGAATGGTCCAACAAATGGCTGTTGAAGTTCAACCAGAGTAAATGCAAAGTAATGAAACTAGGCAGTGGAAATAGGTGGCCAGACACAGGATACAGAATAGGAGGTGAAGTACTTAATGAAACGAACAGAGAGAAAGATCTAGGAGTTGATATCACACCAAACCTGTCTCCTGAAGCCCACATAAAAAGAATAACGTCTGCGGCATATGCGAGGCTGGCTAACATCAGAACAGCGTTCAGGAACTTCTGTAAGGAATCATTCAGAATCTTGTACACCACATATGTAAGACCAATCCTGGAGTATGCGGCCCCAGCATGGAGCCCGTACCTTGTCAAGCACAAGATGAAGCTGGAAAAAGTCCAAAGGTATTCCACTAGACTAGTCCCAGAACTAAGAGGCATGAGTTACGAGGAAAGGCTGCGGGAAATGCACCTTACGACACTGGAAGACAGAAGAGTAAGGGGAGACATGATCACAAAATACAAAATCCTCAGAGGAATCGACCGGGTAAACAAGGATGAACTATTCAACACTGGTGGGACGCGAACAAGGGGACACAGCTGGAAACTGAGTACCCACATGAGCCACAGAGACGTTAGAAGGAACTTTTTCAGTGTCAGAGTAGTTAACGGATGGAATGCATTAGGCAGTGATGTGGTGGAGGCTGACTCCATACACAGTTTTAAATGTAGATATGATAGAGCCCAGTAGGCTCAGGAATCTGTACACTAGTTGATTGACAGTTGAGAGGCGGGACCAAAAAGCCAAAGCTCAACCCCCACAAGCACAAATAGGTGAGTACAAATAGGTGAGTACACACACACACACACACACACACATGGGCTGAGCTTAGCATTGAGAAGGTTTTCAGGTTAGGCTGGTACAAAAAATATCGAGACCGTGTGTTAAAGATTGTGTTTGCAAACGAGAACACAAAGGACACGATTCTAACAAAGAAAAGCCACCTGCAACATGTGGGAGAATTCAAAAAAGTATTCCTCCAGAGGGACATGACGAGGGAGGAGAGGGCCATGGCGGCAAAAGCAAGGAAGAAGCACAGGGCGAGAGGGGAAAACCAGGAAACCACAGCTCCCAACACATCACCCCCAGAGGCGAGGGGGGAACCCACAACCAGCTACCCAGTAACACCAGTGGGGAGGGCAACCCCACCACCCTCCTCTGCATAGAAAACCCCCCTTTCCTTCCTGTCCTCCCGCCCCATTCACCCCATACCCTCCCTGTCCTTCCCCTTTCACTTGACCCCCCACCCTTCATCCCAGTATCCTCTGCAACCCTGTTATCCACCTCACAAATCCTCACACCCATGGCACAGCTTCCTCCACCAGCATAACATTCACCAAGGAGGAGATTTGAGAAGGGACAGAATAAAGTGAGCCTCAAGGCAATGTACACTAACATAGACGGTATTACAAATACAGCAAATGAACTTGGAGAATGGGTACTAGAGGAAAACCCAGACATAATAGCTCTCACAGAAACAAAGCTGACAAAAACAATAACAAATGCTGTGTTCCCACAGGACTATTATGTTATGGGGAAAGAGAGAGAAGGAAGAGGTGGGGGTGGTGTAGCTCTGCTGGTAAGAAAAGGCTGGGATTTTGAGGAGTTGGTTGTTCCGGGATGTGAAGGTTTCAGTGACTACATAATAGGAACAATAACAACTGGAGGGCAAAAAATTATAGTCGTAGTCATATATAATCTGCCACCAAATGACAGAAGACCCAGACAGGAATATGATAGAAACAATATGGCCACCATTAACATAATAGAGAGAGCAGCTTCTGTTGCAAGCAGGAATGGATCTGGACTACTAATCATGGAAGACTTCAACCATGGGAAGATAGATTGGAAGAACAGAGACCCGCATGGAGGACCAGAAACATGGAGAGCTAAGCTGCTGGACGTGGCAACAAGAAACTTTCTAAGCCAGCACATCAAGGATCCAACAAGAATGAGAGGAGAGGATGAACCAGCAATGCTTGATCTGATGTTTACCCTAAATGAGTGGGATATAAGGGAAGTCAAGATGGAAGCGCCCTTGGGAATGAGTGATCACAGTGTATTGAACTTTGAGTACCTGGTAGAGCTAGAAATTGTCCCCCCCCCCCCCCAAAAGAACTAGGAAACAAAAGGCTGGCATACCGAAAGGGAAATTATGAAGAGATGAGAAGCTTCCAAAGGGAAATACCTTGGGACACAGACCTCAGAGCTAAGTCTGTACAAGATATGATGGACTATGTCACCCAAAAGTGTCAGGAGGCAGTAAGCAGATACATCCCGGCCCAAAAGGAAAAATCCGAGATGCAAAAGAAGAATCCATGGTATAATAGGGCATGTATGGAAGCAAAGAAACTGAACAAAGAGGCGTGGAGGAACTTCCGGAATAAGAGAACACCAGAAAGCAGAGAGAGATACCAGAGAACCAGGAATGAGTATGTCAGGGTGAGAAGAGAAGCAGAGAAAAGTCATGAAAATGATATAGCAAACAAAGCCAAGATCGAACCAAAGCTACTCCACAGTCAAATCAGAAGGAAAACAACAGTGAAAGAACAGGTAGTAAAACTTTGAACAGGCGAGGACAGGTATACAGAGAACGACAAAGAGGTGTGTGATGAACTCAACAAGAGGTTCCAAGAGGTCTTCACAACAGAACAAGATGAGGTCACTGTGCGAGGAGAAAGGGAAGTAAACTAGGCGGCCTTGGAAGAGTTTGAAATTACGAGAGAGGAGGTCAAGAGACACCTGCTGGACCTGGATGTTAGAAAGGCTGTTGGTCCAGATGGGGTCTCGCCATGGATACTGAAAGAGTGTGCAGAGGAACTTTGCTTGCCACTCTCCATAGTGTATAGTAGGTCACTGGAGACGGGAGACCTGCCAGAAATATGGAAGACGGCGAATGTGGTCCCAATATACAAAGAGAGCGACAGGCAAGAGGCACTGAACTACATTCCAGTATCCTTGACTTGTATACCATGCAAGTTGATGGAAAAGATCGTGAGAAAAAACCTGGTAGCACATCTGGAGAGAAGGGACTTCGTGACAAATCGACAACATGGGTTCAGGAAGGGTAAATCTTGCCTGACTGGCTTAATAGAATTCTATGACCAGGTAACACAGAATAAGCAAGAAAGAGAGGGCTGGGCGGACTGCATTTTCTTGCATTGTCGGAAAGCCTTTGACACAGTACCGCATAAGAGGCTGGTACATAAGCTGAAGAGACAGGCAGGTGTAGTTGGTAAGGTGCTTCAGTGGATAAGGGAGTTCCTAAGCAATAGGAAGCAGAGAGTTACGGTGAGGAGTGAGACCTCCGATTGGCGTGAAGTCACCAGTGGAGTCCCACAGGGCTCTGTACTCGGTCCTATCTTGTTTCTGATATATGTAAATGATCTCCCGGAGGGTATAGATTCATTTCTCTCAATGTTTGCGAACGATGCCAAAATTATGAGAAGGATTAAGACAGAAGACAACTGTTTGAGGCTTCAAGAGGACCTAGACAAACTGCAGGAATGGTCGAACAAGTGGTTGTTAGAGTTTAACCAGACCAAATGTAATATAATGAAGATAGGTGTATGGAGCAGGAGGCCAAATACAAGGTCCAGACGGGGTCTCGCCATGGGAGAGGAAATTCTTCAGGAGTCAGAGAAAGAAAAAGATTTGGGAGTTGATATCACACCAGACCTGTCTCCTGCAGCACATATCAAGAGGATAACATCAGCGGCATATGCCAGGCTGGCCAACATACGAACGGCATTCAGAAATTTGTGTAAAGAATCATTCAGAACTTTGTATACCACATATGTAAGGCCAATCCTGGAGTATGCAGCCCCAGTATGGAGTCCATATCTAGTCAAGGATAAGACTAAACTGGAAAAGGTTCAAAAATTTGCCACCAGACTAGTACCCGAGCTGAGAGGTATGAGCTACGAGGAGAGACTACGGGAATTAAACCTCACTTCGCTGGAAGACAGAAGAGTTAGGGGGGACCTGATCACCACATTCAAGATTCTCAAGGGAATTGATAGGGTAGATAAAGACAGCTATTTAACACAAGGGGCACACGCACAAGGGGACACAGGTGGAAACTGAGTGCCCAAATGAGCTACAGATATATTAGAAAGAACTTTTTTAGTGTCAGAGTGGTTGACAAATGGAATGCATTAGGAAGTGATGTGGTGGAGGCTGACTCCATACACAGTTTCATGTGTAGATATGATAGAGCCCAATAGGCTCAGGAATCTGTGCACCTGTTGATTGACGGTTGAGAGGCGGGACCAAAGAGTCAGAGCTCAACCCCCACAAGCACAACTAGGTGAGTACAACTAGGTGAGTACACAC
>NC_091167.1:49962545-50000045 GCF_040958095.1 Procambarus clarkii
CTGCTAATGTAGTACCAATATACAAAAAGGGTGACAGACAAGAGGCACTGAACTACAGGCCAGTGTCCTTAACTTGTATACCATGCAAGGTGATGGAGAAGATTGTGAGAAAAAGCCTAGTAACACATCTGGAGAGAAGAGACTTCGTGACAACCCATCAACATGGGTTCAGGGAGGGTAAATCTTGCCTTACAGGCTTGATAGACTTCTACGATCAGGAGACAAAGATTAGTCAAGAAAGAGAAGGCTGGGCGGACTGCATTTTTTTGGACTGTCGGAAAGCCTTTGACACAGTACCCCATAAAAGGTTGATGCATAAGCTGGAGAAACAGGCAGGAGTAGCTGGTAGTCCATATCTAGTCAAGCATAAGACTAAACTGGAAAAGGTTCAAAGGTTTGCCACCAGACTAGTACCCGAGCTGAGAGGTATGAACTACGAGGAGAGACTACGGGAAATATACCTCACTTCGTTGGAAGACAGAAGAGTTAGGGGGGACATGATCACCACATTCAAGATTCTCAAGGGAATCGACAGGGTTGATAAAGACAGGCTGTTTAACAAAAGGGGCACACGCACTAGGGGACACAGATGGAAACTGAGTGCCCAAATGAGCCACAGAGATATTAGAAAGAACTTTTTTAGTGTCAGAGTGGTTGACAAATGGAATGCATTAGGGGGTGATGTGGTGGAGGCTGACTCCATACACAGTTTCAAATGTAGATATGATAGAGCCCGATAGGCTCAGGAATCTGTACACCTGTTGATTGACGGTTGAGAGGCGGGACCAAAGAGCCAGAGCTCAACCCCCGCAAACACAATTAGGTGAGTACAACTAGGTGAGTACACACGCTTGATTTTTACCCTGAATAAGTGGGATATAGGGGAAGTCAAGATGGAAGCGCCCTTGGGAATGAGTGATCACAGTGAATTGAACTTTGAGTACCTGGTAGAGCTAGGAATTATCTCCCCAAAAAAAGAACTAGGAAACAAAAGGCTAGCATACCTAAAGGGAAATTATGAGGAGATGAGGAGCTTCCTAAGCGGACTAAATACCTTGGGACGCAGACCTCAGAGCTAAGTCTGTACAAGATATGATGGACTATGTCACCCAAAAGTGTCAGGAGGCAGTAAGCAGATACATCCCGGCCCAAAACGAAAAATCCGAGAACTAAAATAAGAATCCATGGTATAATAGGGCATGTATGGAAGCAAAGAAACTGAACAAAAGAGCGTGGAGGAACTTCCGGAATAACAGAACACCCGAAAGCAGACAACCAGGAATGAGTATGTCAGGGTGAGAAGAGAAGCAGAGAAAAATTATGAAAAAGATATAGCAAACAAAGCCAAGACCGATCCAAAGCTACTCCACAGTCACATCAGAAGGAAAACAACAGTGAAAGAACAGGTAGTAAAACTTAGAACAGGCGAGGACAGGTATACAGAGAATAACAAAGAGGTATGTGAAGAACTCAACAAGAGGTTCCAGGTCTTCACAACAGAACAAGGTGAGGTCACTGTGCTAGGAGAAAGGGAAGTAAACCAGGCGGCCTTGGAAGGGTTCGAAATTACGAGAGAGGAGGTCAATAGACACCTGCTGGATCTGGAGGTTGGAAAGGCTGTTGGTCCAGACGGGATCTCGTTATGGGTACTGAAAGAGTGTGCAGAGGCACTTTGGTTGCCACTCTCCATAGTGTATAGTAGGTCACTGGAGACGGGCGACCTACCAGAAATATGGAAGACGGCGAATGTGGTCCCAATATACAAAAAGGGCGACAGGCAAGAGGCACTGAACTACAGGCAGGTGTCCTTGACTTGTATACCATGCAAAGTGATGGAGAAGATCGATATAAAAAACCTGGTATCACATCTGGAGAGAAGGCTTCGTGACAAATCGCCAACATGGGTTCAGGGAGGGTAAATCTTGCCTGACTGGCTTAATGGAATTCTACGACCAGGTGACAAAGATTAAGCAAGAAAGAAAAGGCTGGGCGGACTGCATTTTCTTGGATTGTCAGAAAGCCTTTTTTTATACTATTTATATATAGAGATATATACATGAGTTGTTACATTCTTGTACAGCCACTAGTGCGCGTAGCGTTTCGGGCAGGTCCCTCGAATGCGATCCCCGCCGCGAAGAACCGTTGTTACAAACAAGTACACATTTTACTGTTGCGTTAAATAGAGGCTACAGTTAAGGATTTGCGCCCAGTAAATCCTCCCCAGCCAGGATACGAACCCATGACAAAGCGCTCGCGAAATGCCAGGTGAGTGTCTTACCACTACACCCCGGAGACTGTAACACAGTCTCACAGTCCTTTGACACAGTACCACATAAAAGGCTGGAGAGACAGGCAGGTGTAGCTGGTAAGGTACTCCAGTGGAAAAGGGAGTACCTAAGCAATAGGAAGCAGAGAGTTACGGTGAGGGGTGAGACCTCCGATAGACGTGAAGTCACCAGGGGAGTCCCACAGGGCTCTGTACTCAGTCCTATCTTGTTTCTGATAAATGTAAATGATATCCCGGAGGGTATAGATTCATTTCTCTCAATGTTTGCGGACGATGCCAAAATTATAAGAAGGATTAAGACAGAAGAGGACTGTTTGAGGCTTCAAGAAGACCTAGACTAGCTGATGGAATGGTCGAACAAATGGTTGTTAGAGTTTAACCCAACCAAATGTAATATAATGAAGACAGGTGTAGGGAGCAGGAGGCCAGATACAAGGTATCATCTGGGAGAGGAAATTCTTCAGGTGTCAGAGAAAGAAAAAGACTTGAGGGTTGATATCAAGCCATACCTGTCACCTGCAGCCCATATCAAGATGATAACATCAGCGGCATATGCCAGGCTGGCCAACATACGAACGGCATTCAGAAACTTGTGTAAAGAATCATTCACAACTTTGTATACCACATATGTCAGGCCAGTCCTGGAGTGTGCAGCCTCAGCATGGAGTCCATATCTAGTCAAGGATAAGACTAAACTGGAAAAGGTTCAAAGATTTGCCACCAGACTAGTACCCGAGCTGAGAGGTATGAGCTACGAGAAGAAACTACGGGAATTAAACCTCACTTCGCTGGAAGACGGAAGAGTTAGAGGGGACATGATCACCACATTCAAGATTCTCAAGGGAATTGATAGGGTAGATAAAGACTATCAATTTAACACAAGGGGCACACGCACTAGGGGACACAGGTGGAAACTGAGTGCCCAAATGAGCCACAGAGATATTAGAAAGAACTTTTTAGTTGTTATGATCTCGGCCTACAGGAGAAACGAGTCTCCCTCCTTGAGAGTTATTCGTCAAGCCTGACCTGATTAGAAGGTCTAGCAAAATTTGAGGTGATAACCCATATGAAAAATGGCTGGTTGGATATGTAAAACAATTTGAGATTATGGGCAATGAAGAAAGGAAATAGATAAATGACTGGCTAGGAGATGTGGACATTTTGCTGGAGGCGTGAGGCTCGCTTCCGGAGGACCTTGACCTCACTTGAGTGCCAGACATCGCAGGGGGAAGCCGCGCTCCGTTTGAGCTCCCGCCAGAAGGGAACCCCTAGTGATATATCTCGAAGAGAAGAGAAGTGTGTAGACGTACCAGCTGTGGAATCGAGCTGGGAACGTTGTGGTCTCAAGTCCTGGTCGACGAGCAGATATTAAATCGCCCAGAAGCATTATTGTGGGCTGTGTGGAGCGCCCTGACCAGACGCCGTCAGAGGGAAAGCGCCCTCGACCAATTAATCTGTGGTAAGCACGATAAACGCCAGTTCATAGTGATTGCTTATATTTGGTCGTGTGCCCAGCGACAGTAGCGATGTTTATTTATAGGTTAGACATGTTTTAATAAGGCAGAAAGCCTGAAATAAGAGAGTGAAGAGGGAGGAACACGGAGCGACGTCCGTCCACTCTGAGCGCTGGCGGACGACTGAGGGAGCCTGGCTCCGGATGGAGGAAGACCCTCCCAGCGAGTGAGGACCGCCGCCCGGCGAGGTGGAGTATGGACCCGCCCAAAACGGGGGAGTCCACTCTCACTGTATGTAGAGGACAGATAGAGGTTTGAGGCAAACATATTGTGTGAATATTTTTGTTTATGTGTTAAAGGGGAACATTTTATTGGAACGTCGATGGGTTGCAGGTTTGTCTTTGGGGAAGAAGTTGCTGAGAACTTCGGAGCCAGCAGAGGAAGTAGCTGATGAGACTCCAAGGTAGTGGAGCAGAGGACCTCGAGCTGTGAGGAGAAGCAGCAGTGAAGAGGAGTGTCACGTGCTTCTGTAGAGGTGGAGAAGCACCATAGTTGCTCGGGGAAACTTCATGGTGTAGCAGCCAAGAGAGCTGTGGAGGAATCTAGCAGAAGGGTGAAGCACCGTAGGTACTCAAGGAAACTTCATGATAGCAGCCTGGAGGAGCTGCAGAGGATCCTGGTAGTGAAGCCCGGAAGAACCTAAGGATATTAGGGTTGTGAACTTCCAGAGGTGGAAGGGGAAGTTCTGGTGGATTACTTATAGGGAGTTGATAGTGTTTGGTTGTCATTAGCGTGCAAGACGCAGTGAGAGGTGAGTGACTGTTGGCATCCTTATGTCAAGGAGTTTTTTTATACTGAAGTATCAATGAACGTTTATACTGGTATATGTTATTGCATTCAAATGCTGATTTTCTATATATATATGTTATCTTGCTGATGGTGCAACAGTGTGTAGGCTTGACCAACTTGAGGAGGTTAATAGTATCAGGTGGTGAACCAGGAGATAGGATATCACTTGATAAGCTGATAATAGTGTTCTGATGGTATTGGAGTGCAACCTGATTGTGATATTATAGAGTATAGGATTCATTATTATTATATGTGTGTATGTATCGTGTATGTGCTTTGTCCAGTAAATGTGACACAATTTGCTGGTGTTTGCCCTTGTCCTAGTGAGGCTTCCCAGGAGGTAGTAAAGAAGGAGAGAGAGAGAGGGAGAACCATGAACCACTGCTGTGGACAGGGTAGGAGGTAATACTAGTAAGTCATAGGGGATTGAGGAGATCATATCTTATCTAAGGAGAGAGTGGGGAGTCACAGCGGCTCGAGTGGGTGTGTGCACGTGACAACGCGGCTAAGTGTTGGAGCCGCATCCCCTAAACGTGTGACGTTGAGCCCCTCTCCAAGAGCCAGAAGCGCCTAGTGTGATCTCCTAGTGAAGTGTAAGCACTCTACCGAGTTGTGGGTTGGGTTGTCCGTAGAGAAGGATCAACGACGACAACACCAACCAACCCACAGTCTATAAGAAATTGGGGGCCTGTGTCCGGGAGAGTGAACTGACACACCCACACCCTGTCCAAGAGTGGATTTGTACACCCTTGCTGAAATAGATAAACTGTGTGACCGCAGGTGTATACTCTCTCTCTTGGGAAGACTCACAGGACAAGATGGATAAGGTGCAAGCGTTCGTGGAGTCAGGCAAGCCTGAGGACTTGGAAGGTTGCACGAGGGATCAATTGAAACAAATAGCAGAAAAATGTGGCATCAGGTTGAAAGCATCTAAAGTAGCTGGGATGAAGGATGAGATCCTGAGGCAGTTGAGAGCCAGAAGTGAAGCGGCAGAACAAGGAGCCCAGGAAGGAGCTGAAAGTAGAAAGGAGGATGATGGGCAGGATGACGTGAGATCCCAGGGATCGAGTAGGAGCAGCAAGAGTAGCCGCAGTAGCAGGAGTAGCCGGAATAGGAGCTTGGAGAGATTCCAGTTAGAGCTCCAGATGCAGCGTGAGGACAAGGAGAGACAGTTCCAGCTGGAAAAGATGAAATTAGAACTCCAGATGAAAAATGAAGCCGAGAAGGAAAAAGAGAAAACCAGGCTGGAAGTAGAAAAAGAGAAAACCAGGTTGGAAGTAGAAAAAGAGAAAACCAGAGTAAGAGAACTGGAGTTGGAACAGGAGAAAGAAAAAGAGAAAACCAGAGTAAGGGAACTGGAGTTGGAACAAGAAAAAGAAAAAGCCCAGGTCGAAAAAGAAAAAGCCCAGGTCGAAAAAGAAAAAGAGAGAACAAAACAAATGCAGATAGAAGCGAATAGAACCTTGGCTGAGCAAAGGATTGAACATGGGTTGCCAGAGAGCACCACCCAGGTATCACACCCACCAGATGTTAGGGTTAGGGAGAAGGACATTCCCTTGTTTGTTCCCGAAGAGGCAGAGAGCTTTTTCGAGCACTTTGAAAAAGTAGCCAGCATCAAGGAGTGGCCACAGGAGGAATGGGCCCAGCTGGTCCAGTTAAGATTGACCGGTGCAGCCAGGGAGGCATACACCCAATTGTCACTGGAAGAGTGCCAGGATTATGCCACAGTAAAGAGCAGCATATTGCGCTCGTTTCAGTTAACCCCAGAAGCTTATAGGAAGCGTTTCAGAGAGATGGTGAAAGTTGGAGCATGTACGTTTGCTGAGACAGCAAGAGATCTGGAAAGACGATTCCAGAAGTGGATTGAGGCTGCTGGAGTTGGATCTTACGCTGACCTGAAGCAACTGATGGTCATGGAGAAGTTCTTGGAGATGATGCATCCCGAAACAAAGTTCAAGATCCAAGAAGCAGGGATAATGGAGGTGAAAGATGCCGCAGATAGGGCAGATATGATTACTGAAGCATACAAGAGCTTGAGGGAGAACAGAGTGCAGAATGAGGTGAGACGCAGCAATGGCAGACCCAGTGGAGTCTGGGGAGGAAGAAATTATGAAAGACCCAGAAGAGTCTGGGGTGAGAACAATTTTGATAAATGGGCAGATAAAAGTAAGTACCCTAAAACTCAGAAGAGTAGGTCGCGCACTTCGTCTGAAAGTGAGGATGGAGGAGCTAAACGAGAAACTAATCGTTATCCTGGAAATCAAGAGTCCAGTAAAGCTCCACAGAGTACGAGTAGTACGTCTGGCCCGAGGAACTCCAATACGAGTGGGCAGAGTCAGAGCTACTCTGGTACATATAGAAGAGACTTTTCCCAGATGAGATGTTACAATTGTAACGGATTGGGTCACGTGATGCGAGATTGTAGACAGGGCAAGAGAGTTGTGACCCTGGCCATGTGTGACCCCCAAAGTAAATATACTAATGTGTTCCAAGACAAACCACAGAGAGCGAACTTAGTGAACGAGAGGTATAGACCGTTCATGAGCAAAGGTTGGATCAGAATAGGAAGCCAACCTGAAGTAGAAGTTGGTATCTTAAGAGATACCGGAGCTAATCAGAGCTTGATTGCGAGAAGCCTGATTGGGAATGATCGACGGTTAGCTGACAGTGGGAAGATGAAAGTATATGGGTTATTGTCGGAGAGTGACATGCCCGTTTGTACTGTCCAGCTAAGGTCGGAATATGTGTCGGCAGAGGTGATGTTGGGAGTGTGCCCCGACATACCTATTCCAGGAGTCCAAGTGATCCTGGGGAATGACTTGTGCGGGACAAAGGTGTTGCCAAGAGTCATGGCGGAGACTGTGCCAGAGGAGTGCCCAGAAGGCCATGGCACGGTTGGGACACCTGAGAGTGTGAACCTGACTGACATCCGAGGGGATGAGTCAGGAGACCGCCAAGCCATTGAGTACCCTGTCTCGGTAGTGACGAAGGCAGAGGTGGCCGACGAGGAAGACGCTGAAGAAGATGAGACAGTGTCGATTCAGCCGGTGGAAAATATCGACGTAGATATAGCGTGGCTGTTTGATGAAGGTCCAGCCCAGGAGAATGAAGTCTCGGTGAGGTCGAAAGTGAAGATGACCCAGCCGAAGAAGAATCATGTGAAGAGAGCGGACCTGAGTAGAGCCCAGACTGCTGAAATTAAGGGTCGGAAGGTGAATGCAACTGTGCTGAGTATGAATGAGGAAAGATGTGGACATACAGAGGACGAGAGTAGAGCGTCAAGTGGTCCACGAGCACAGAGGCATAGGGATAGTGGAGTTAAGTTGTTTGAGATGTCAAGAGTTGACACGTTTCGCAGACAACGTGGAGGAGAGATAGTGAAGAAGAGTAATAGCCGAGAAAATGAAAGGAGAAGAGACAGTATGTGTGGCGAGGTGCTTACGAGCACACAAGGAGAGGTAAAGCGACATGTACAGTCGAGTGCTATTGGTTGTAGTACAGAGCTCGAAGAAACTTTTAGGGAACGAAGAAGAGTTGAAGGAGAAGAAATGGAGTGGTATAGAAGTGAAAAGTGTGGGAAGAGGATGATGATGCAAGCATGGAGGAATAGAAGAAAGCCGAGGACTCGATGGGAGTCGAACAGGATGAGGTCTCAGATAAATGAGGAGACGAAAAGGAGGAGCGTCGGTGAAGACGAGGGAGTGAAGTATGATGACAGGAGACGAAAGTATAAGGGCAGTAGATGGAAGTGTGAAGACGACAGAGGAGGTACAGACAGTAGATGTCTGACTCTGGACGTGAAGAGAAGAAGACGAGGAAACGGAGGGTGGGGACAGTAAGTAGAGTGGACCAATGGATTGCAGGCGTCCAAGGAGGACAGCCTAGCCAAGAGGTGCTAGAGAAGTCAAATCGTTTGTGAGAAGACCATGTTTCTGGAGAGTTGTGAGCCGGATGTTGCAAGGAGCAACGAACTAATTGTAGACTCCTAAGGGGGTACGTAAGCAGATCAACCGTTCGAATCAATCGGTTGAAGAAAGAGACAGTCTAGTGGCGAATGTATTATCCCGAGCTTTGCCACTGGAATAACTCTCAAAAATAAGGGGAGGGGAGTGTTATGATCTCGGCCTACAGGAGAAACGAGTCTCCCTCCTTGAGAGTTATTCGTCAAGCCTGACCTGATTAGAAGGTCTAGCAAAATTTGAGGTGATAACCCATATGAAAAATGGCTGGTTGGATATGTAAAACAATTTGAGATTATGGGCAATGAAGAAAGGAAATAGATAAATGACTGGCTAGGAGATGTGGACATTTTGCTGGAGGCGTGAGGCTCGCTTCCGGAGGACCTTGACCTCACTTGAGTGCCAGACATCGCAGGGGGAAGCCGCGCTCCGTTTGAGCTCCCGCCAGAAGGGAACCCCTAGTGATATATCTCGAAGAGAAGAGAAGTGTGTAGACGTACCAGCTGTGGAATCGAGCTGGGAACGTTGTGGTCTCAAGTCCTGGTCGACGAGCAGATATTAAATCGCCCAGAAGCATTATTGTGGGCTGTGTGGAGCGCCCTGACCAGACGCCGTCAGAGGGAAAGCGCCCTCGACCAATTAATCTGTGGTAAGCACGATAAACGCCAGTTCATAGTGATTGCTTATATTTGGTCGTGTGCCCAGCGACAGTAGCGATGTTTATTTATAGGTTAGACATGTTTTAATAAGGCAGAAAGCCTGAAATAAGAGAGTGAAGAGGGAGGAACACGGAGCGACGTCCGTCCACTCTGAGCGCTGGCGGACGACTGAGGGAGCCTGGCTCCGGATGGAGGAAGACCCTCCCAGCGAGTGAGGACCGCCGCCCGGCGAGGTGGAGTATGGACCCGCCCAAAACGGGGGAGTCCACTCTCACTGTATGTAGAGGACAGATAGAGGTTTGAGGCAAACATATTGTGTGAATATTTTTGTTTATGTGTTAAAGGGGAACATTTTATTGGAACGTCGATGGGTTGCAGGTTTGTCTTTGGGGAAGAAGTTGCTGAGAACTTCGGAGCCAGCAGAGGAAGTAGCTGATGAGACTCCAAGGTAGTGGAGCAGAGGACCTCGAGCTGTGAGGAGAAGCAGCAGTGAAGAGGAGTGTCACGTGCTTCTGTAGAGGTGGAGAAGCACCATAGTTGCTCGGGGAAACTTCATGGTGTAGCAGCCAAGAGAGCTGTGGAGGAATCTAGCAGAAGGGTGAAGCACCGTAGGTACTCAAGGAAACTTCATGATAGCAGCCTGGAGGAGCTGCAGAGGATCCTGGTAGTGAAGCCCGGAAGAACCTAAGGATATTAGGGTTGTGAACTTCCAGAGGTGGAAGGGGAAGTTCTGGTGGATTACTTATAGGGAGTTGATAGTGTTTGGTTGTCATTAGCGTGCAAGACGCAGTGAGAGGTGAGTGACTGTTGGCATCCTTATGTCAAGGAGTTTTTTTATACTGAAGTATCAATGAACGTTTATACTGGTATATGTTATTGCATTCAAATGCTGATTTTCTATATATATATGTTATCTTGCTGATGGTGCAACAGTGTGTAGGCTTGACCAACTTGAGGAGGTTAATAGTATCAGGTGGTGAACCAGGAGATAGGATATCACTTGATAAGCTGATAATAGTGTTCTGATGGTATTGGAGTGCAACCTGATTGTGATATTATAGAGTATAGGATTCATTATTATTATATGTGTGTATGTATCGTGTATGTGCTTTGTCCAGTAAATGTGACACAATTTGCTGGTGTTTGCCCTTGTCCTAGTGAGGCTTCCCAGGAGGTAGTAAAGAAGGAGAGAGAGAGAGGGAGAACCATGAACCACTGCTGTGGACAGGGTAGGAGGTAATACTAGTAAGTCATAGGGGATTGAGGAGATCATATCTTATCTAAGGAGAGAGTGGGGAGTCACAGCGGCTCGAGTGGGTGTGTGCACGTGACAACGCGGCTAAGTGTTGGAGCCGCATCCCCTAAACGTGTGACGTTGAGCCCCTCTCCAAGAGCCAGAAGCGCCTAGTGTGATCTCCTAGTGAAGTGTAAGCACTCTACCGAGTTGTGGGTTGGGTTGTCCGTAGAGAAGGATCAACGACGACAACACCAACCAACCCACAGTCTATAAGAAGTGTCAGAGTGGTTGACAAATGGAATGCATTAGGAAGTGATGTGGTGGAGGCTGACTCCATACACAGTTTCAAGTGTAGATAGGATAGAGCCCAATAGGTTCAGGAATCTGTACACCTGTTGATTGACGGTTGAGAGGCGGGACCAAAATGCCAGAGCTCAACCTCCGCATACACAACTAGGTGAGAACTAGGTAAGTACACACCGGGGGGCCTGGCGGATAGCGCGCAGGACTCGTAATTCTGTGGCGCGGGTTCGATTCCCGCCCCAGGCAGAAACAGATGGGCAAAGTTTCTTTCACCCTGAATGCCCCTGTTACCTAGCAGTAAATAGATACCTGGGAGTTAGTCAGCTGTCACGGGCTGTTTCCTAATTTGTATGTGTGTGTGTGTTTGTGTGTGTGTGGTGTGGAAAATAGTAGTTAGTAAACAGTTGAGAGGCGGGCCGAAAGAGCAAAGCTGAACCCCCGCAAACACAACTAGGTGAATACACACACACACACACACACACACACACACACACACACACACACACACACACACACACACACACACACACACACACACACACACACACACACACACACACATAAACACACACTTTCTCCCCCTCTCCCTCTCTCCCTCTCCCCTTCTCTCCCTCCCCCCTTGCCCCCTTCCCCTCTCTCTCCCCCTCTCACCCCTCTCACCTCTCTCCCCCTCTCCTTTCTTCTCACCTCAGTGAGAGGGTCGGATCGCCCCCACCCACCCATCTCACACACACAAATACACGGACACACAAACACACGTTCGCAGAAACAGTCGCACGCACGCACGCACGCGTATACTCACGCACACACACACACACACACACACACACACACACACACACACACACACACACACACACACAAGATATGATGGATTACATCACGCAGAAGTGCAAGGACGCAGCAAACAAGTTTGTCCCAGTCCAAAAGGAAAACAGAGAAATGAAGATGAGAAACCCATGGTTTAATCAAAGATGTAGGCTAGCTAAGCAGCAAAGTAAAAGGGCATGGAGAAACTATAGGAATAACAGGACACTGGAGAGCAGAGAAAGATACCAGAATGCCAGGAATGAATATGTCAGGATGAGAAGAGAGGCAGAAAGACAATACGAAAATGACATCGCAAGCAAGGCAAAGACTCAGCCTAAATTGTTGCATAGCCACATTAGGAGAAAAACAACAGTAAAGGAACAGGTTATGAGATTAAGGATAGGGGCGGAAGGATTCACTACAAATGACAAGGAAGTGTGTGAGGAATTGAATAAGAAATTCCAGGAGGTCTTCACCTTAGAACAAGGAGAAATTCCAGAGGTAAGTGAGGGAATAGCTAACCAGGAACCACTGGAAGAGTTTGAGATTACCAGTGGGGAAGTAAGGAAGTGTTTACTAGAGTTGGACGTGACGAAGGCTATAGGCCCAGATGGAATCTCCCCTTGGGTTCTAAAGGAAGGAGCAAGAGAACTGAGCCTACCACTCTCCATAGTGTATAACAAATCACTGGCAACAGGGGAACTGCCAGATACTTGGAAAGCAGCTAACGTAGTCCCGATATACAAGAAAGGGGATAGACAGGAGGCACTGAACTACAGGCCAGTGTCCCTAACCTGCATACCATGCAAGCTGATGGAGAAGATTGTGCGAAAAAAACTAGTGGAGCATCTGGAGCGAAGGAACTTTGTAACACAGCATCAACATGGGTTCAGGGATGGCAGGTCCTGCCTCACAGGGTTACTTGAATTCTACGACCAGGCAACAAAAATAAGGCAAGAAAGAGAAGGGTGGGCAGACTGCATATTTTTGGATTGTCAGAAAGCCTTTGATACAGTGCCACACAAGAGGCTAGTGCGAAAGTTGGAGATGCAGGCTGGAGTGAGAGGGAAGGTACTCCGGTGGATAGAGGAATACCTAAGCAACAGGAGACAACGAGTCTGTGTGAGGGGTGAGGTCTCAGATTGGCGAGACGTCACAAGTGGAGTCCCGCAGGGGTCAGTCCTTGGACCTATACTGTTTCTGGTATATGTAAATGATCTCCCAGAGGGTATAGATTCGTTCCTCTCAATGTTTGCCGACGATGCAAAAATTATGAGGAGGATTGAAACAGAGGATGATAGTAGGAGGCTACAAGATGACCTGGATAGACTGAGTGAATGGTCCAACAAATGGCTGTTGAAGTTCAACCCGAGTAAATGCAAAGTAATGAAACTAGGCAGTGGAAACAGGAGGCCAGGCACAGGATACAGAATAGGAGATGAAGTACTTAATGAAACAGACAGAGAGAAAGATCTAGGAGTTGATATCACACCAAACCTGTCTCCTGAAGCCCACATAAAGAGAATAACGTCTGCGGCATATGCGAGGCTGGCTAACATCAGAACGGCGTTCAGGAACCTGTGTAAGGAATCATTCAGAATCTTGTACACCACATATGTAAGACCAATCCTGGAGTATGCGGCCCCAGCATGGAGCCCGTACCTTGTCAAGCACATGACGAAGCTGGAAAAAGTCCAAAGGTATGCTACTAGACTAGTCCCAGAACTAAGAGGCATGAGTTATGAGGAAAGGCTGCGGGAAATGCACCTCACGACACTGGAAGACAGAAGAGTAAGGGGGGACATGATCACAACCTACAAAATCCTCAGGGGAATCGACCGGGTAAACAAGGATGAACTTTTCAACACTGGTGGGACGCGAACAAGGGGACACAGGTGGAAGCTGAGTACCCAAATGAGCCACAGAGACGTTAGAAAGAACTTTTTCAGTGTCAGAGTAGTTAGCAAATGGAATGCATTAGGAAGTGATGTGGTGGAGGCTGACTCCATTCACAGTTTCAAATGTAGATATGATAGAGCCCAATAGGCTCAGGAATCTGTACACCAGTTGATTGACGGTTGAGAGGCGGGACCAAAGAGCCAGAGCTCAACCCCCGCAAGCACAATTAGGTGAGTACAATTAGGTGAGTACACACACACACACACACACACACACACACACACACACACACACACACACACGCACGCACACACACACACACACACACACACACACACACACACACACACACACACACACACACACACACACACACACACAAACAAACAAACACACACACGCATACACACACACACAAACAAACAAACACACACACGCATACACACACACACAAACAAACAAACACCCACACACATTGGATTGGAGAACTGGAATTAGAAACAAACATGGCAGAGAGAAGACGTAACACAGAGGGAGGACAAGATGTCTTGCTTGAGGATGCACTCTTTCAAATGTTAAGAGAAATCAGAGTAGAACTACAGGTATTGGGGAAAAGGTAACCAACCTGCAGGATGAACTGAATGAGGCAAGGGAGGAGATTAAAAGCCTGAAAGAGAATCCTCAATATCCGACACGAACCAGCCCTCAGGAAGATGGTAATGTATCTATAGAAGGGACTTTTACAACACAACCCTCATTTGCAGACATACTTAGAAGGACCCCGGAAGTTGTCTCTGCAGTACAGGAAATTGCCGTGAAAGTTGATACTTCTCAGAAAGCAGCAAGATGCACTAGCCGACTGACTGAGAGGAAAAGAGCAGTAGTCGTAGTAGGTATTTAGAGGCAAATAGGGGCCACCCCAAGGGTCAGGAGAGATATGGACAAACCCACAGTCAAAGAGATCCTTGAAAGGGTACAGATGGAAGGGGAAAAACTGAATATAGAAAAGGTTTTCAGGCTTGGCCGGTACAACAAGGACAAAGATCGATTGATAAAAGTGGGTTTCAAAAGCGAGAACACAAAAGAGGAAATTTTAGCAAAGAAGAGCAGCCTACTCAATGTACTGAAGTTCAAAAAGGTATTCCCTGCAGAGGGATATGACCAAGGAGCAGAGACAGAAGGCAGCAGCAGCATGGAAGGAGCTCCAGGAGAGGGAACGGTATAAGAGAACCACAACCCAGTACCCTACGATTCCAGAAGGGAGTGGGGAACCCTCCACATGCAATTCAACAGCCCAGTGGGAGGAGGATCACACCCATCTCCCACCCAATAGAAGCCCTACCTGCCCCAGCCCCTACACTCCTCCACCGTCTTAAGCCCTCCCTTCTCCCCCATCCCTTATCCCCACCCTCCTCCCCCAACCCCCTAAGTCCTCCCTCCCTTCTCCACCCCAAGCCCTCTTTCCTCTCCCTCTCCCCCAAGCCCTCCTTTCTCCCCCAACCTCCCAAGCCCTCCTTTCTCCCCCTGCCTCTCAAGCCCACCCTCCCCTCCTTCCCCCAAACTCCCCCCTTCCTCATCTCCCCATCCCCCCAAGCTCTCCCTTCTTCTCCATGCTTGCAAGCCCTCACTTCACCCCTACCCTCTCCAAACCAGATCCTCCCATCCCCCCTACAACCAAAGTCCCCCCTCACTCTCAGCTCCCCCTCACGATCCAGGGCCCCGCCTTCCCCCTCCCCATCAAAGATCCTCCATGTTTACCTACTCCAGTGGAAGCAACAGAAACTGTAGATGGACAGAAAAGAGTCAGCCTCAAGGTGATGTACACGAACATAGATGAGATTACAAGCAAGGCGAGCGAATTTAGGGAAAAAGTACAAGAAGTAAACCCAGATGTAATTAGAATCACGGAAACAAAACTCTCAGGAATCATAACAAATGTGTTGTTTCCACAGAATTACACTGTAATAAGGAAAGAGATGGGTAGGGGAGGAGGTGGAGTGGCCCTACTCATGAGAAAGGAATGGAGTTTCAAGGAGATGGTTATCCCAGGTTGTGAAGGGTTTAGACACTACATAACAGGCACCATGACGATGGGAGGACCTAGAGTAGTAGTAACAGTGATATATAACCCCCCCACCAAATGACAAAAGACCCAGGCAAGAGTATGACAGAAACAACATGTCAGTTAGTAACATAATTGAGAGGGTAGCCTCTGTTGCCTGTAGAAATTGATCCCATCTGCTTATCATGAGGGACTTCAATCATGGAAGGATAGACTGGGAAAACGAGGAACCGCACGAAGGAGAGGATACATGGAGAGAAAAACTAGTGGCGGTGGCAACAAAAAGCTTTCTAAGCCAACATGTCAGGGAACCCACTATGATGAGGAGAAACGATGAACCAGCGAGAGTCGACCTAGTCTTCACTCTCAATGACTCCGACATAAGGGAAGTTGACTTCGAGGCCCCAGTAGGAATGAGCGATCACAGTGTACTGACGTTTGAGTATCTGGTCGAAAAAGGGCTAAAGTACTCAAGAAAGGGAACTGAAAGTAAAAGCCTAGCATTCCGTAAGGGAAATTAATAGGAGATAAGAAAATTCGTAACGGATATAACATGGGAATCACAGCTAAGGGGAAAGACGGCCCAAGACATGATGGAATACATCACGCAGAAGTGCAAGGAGGCAGCAGAAAAGTTTATCCCGGCAAAAAGGTAAAAAATGAAGTGCAGATGAGAAATCCATGGTTTATTCAGAGATTTATTCAGAGATTTATTCAGAGATCTAAGCAACAAGGTAAAAGAGCATGGAGAAACTATAGAAATAACAGGACACCTGAGAGCAGAGAAGGTTACCAGAGAGCCAGGAATGAATACGTCAGGGTGAGAAGAGAGGCAGAAGGGTAATATGAAAACGACATAGCAATTAAGGCTAACACTGAACCCAAATTGCTGCACAGCCACATCAGGAGAAATACAACAGTGAAGAACAGGTAATGAAACTGAGGATAGGGGCAGACAGATTCACAACTAATGACAAAGAAGTGTGCGAGGAACTCAATAAGAAATTCCAGGAAGTCTTCACACTAGAGCAAGGAGAAGTTCCAGAGATAAGAGAAGGAATAATTCACCAGACACCACTAGAGGAATTTGAGATTACCAGTGGAGATGACAGGAAGCTTTTGCTAGAGTTGGATGTGAGAAAGACTATAGGCCCGGATGAAATATCATCATGGATACTAAAGGAAGGAGCAGAAGCACTGTGCCTGCCACTCTCCATGGTGTATAACAAATCACTGGTATCAGGTGAACTGCCAGAAATTTGGAAGGTGGTAAATGTAGTCCCGAAATATACAAGAAGGGGGATAGACAGGAGGCACTGAACTACAGGCCAGTGTCCCTAACTTCCATACCATGCAAGCTAATGGAGAAAATTGTGCGAAAAAAGCTAGTCGAACATCTGGAGCGAAGAAACTTTGTGTCACAACACCATCATGGTTTTGGGGATGGCAAGTCATGAGTCACAGGATTAATTGAATTCTATGATCAGGCAACAAGAATCAGACAAGAACGAAAGGGGGTGCTCATATTTTAGGATTGCCAGAGAGCCTTTGACACAGTGCCACACCAGAGACTAGTGCGAAAGCAGGAGATGCAGGCAGGAGTGAAAGGGAAGGTACTCCATTGGATAAGGGAGTAAAGTAACAGAAGGCAGCGAGTCACTGTGTGGGGTGAGATCTCAGATTGGCAAGACGTCACCAGTGGGGTCCCGCAGGGTTCAGTCCATGGACCCATACTGTTTCTTATATATGTAAATGATCTTCAAGATAGTTTAGAATCATTCCTCTCATTGTTTGCTGATGCACAAATTATGAGGAGGATTACGACGGAGGAAGACAGTATGAGACTCCAAGATGACCTAGACAGACTACATGAACGGTCCAACAAATGTTCAATCCGAGTAAATGTAAGGTAATGAAACTAGACAGTGGAAACAGGAGGCCAGACACAGAATACAGAATGGGAGATGAAGTCCTTCATGAAACGGACAGAGAGAAGGATCTACGAGTTGATATCACATCAACCCTGTCTCCTGAAGCCTACATCAAAAGAATAACAGCTGCAGCGTATGCGAGGCTGGCTAACATCAGAACTGTCTTCAGGAACCTGTGTAAGGAATCATTCAGAACCTTGTATACCACATATGTAATACCAATCCTGGAGCATGCGGCCCCAGCATGGAACCCGTACCTTGTCAAGCACAAGGCGAAGCTTGAAAAAGTTCAGAGATATGCCACTTGGCTAGTCCCAGAACTACGAGGCATAAGTTACGAAGAAAGGCTGCGAGAAATGCACCTCACGACACTAGAAGAGTATGGGGAGACATGATCACTATCTACAAAATTCTCAGAGGAATTGACAAGGTACATAAAGATAAACTGTTTAACATGGGTAGGGGAACAAGGGGACACAGGTGGAAACTGAGTTCCCAAATGAGCCACAGGGACGTTCGAAAGAACTTTTTCAGTGTCAGAGTAGTCAAAAGATGGAATGCATTAGGCAGTGATGTGGAGGCTGACTCCATACACAGTTTCAAATGTTGATAGAAATCTGTACATCAGTTGATTGACAGTTGAGAGGTGGGACCAAAGAACCAGAGCTTAACCCCTGCAAGCACAATTAGGTGAGTACAATTAGGTGAGTACACACACACACACACACACACACACACACACACACACACACACACACACACACACACACACACACACACACACACACACACACAAGACAAAACCCAGACATAATAGCACTCACAGAAACAAAGCTAACGAAAACCATAACAAATGCAGTGTTCTCACAGGACTATTTGGTTGTGAGAAAAGATAGAGAAGAGGTGGTGGTGGTGTAGCTCTGCTGGTGAGAAAAGGCTGGGATTTTGAGGAAATGGTTATTCAGGGCTGTGAAGGTTTCAGCGACTACGTAACAAGTATCATAACAACTGGAGGACAAAAAATTATAGTCGAAGTCATATATAATCCACCACCAAATGACAGAAGGCCCAGCCAGGAATATGATAGAAACAACATGGCCACTATTCACATAACAGAGAGAGCAGTTGTTAGCAGGAATGGATCTGGACTACTAATCATGGGAGACTTCAACCACGGGAATATAGATTGAGAGAACAGAGACCCACATGTAGGATCAGAAACGAGGAGAGCTAAGCTGCTGGACGTGGCAACAAGAAACTTTTTAAGCAAGCACATCAAGGAACCAACAAGAATGAGAGGAGAAGATGAACCTGCCATGCTCGATCTAATGTTTACTCTAAATGAGCGAGATATAAGGGAAGTTAAGTTGGAAGCACCCTTGGGAATGAGTGATCACGATGTATTGATCTTTGAGTACCTGGTAGGGCTAGGATTTATCTCCCCAAAAAAAGAACTAGGAAACAAAAAACTGGCATACCGAAAGGGATATTATGAGGAGATAGGAAGTTTTCTATGGAAAATATATTGGGACACAGACTTCAGAGCTAAGCCTGTACAATATATGATGGACTATGTCACCCAAAAGTGTCAGGAGGCAGTAAACAGGTTTATCCCGGCCCAAGAGGAAGAATCCGAGAAACAATAGAAGAATCTATGGTATAAAAGGGCATGTATGGAAGCAAAGAAACTGAACAAAAGGACGTGGAGGAACTTGCGGAATAACAGATTACCAGAAAGCAGAGAGAGATACCAGAGAACCAGGAAGGAGTACGTCAGGGTGAGAAGAGAAGCAGAGAAAAATTATGAAAATGATACAGCAAACAAAGCCAAGACCGAACCAAAGCTACTCCACAGTCACATCAGGAGGAAAACAACGGTGAAGGAGCAGGTAATGAAACTTAGAACTTAGAAACTTTGGCGAGGACAGGTATACAGAGAATGATAAAAAGGTGTGTGAAGAACTCAACAAGAGATTCCAGAAGCTCTTCACAATAGAACAAGGTGAGGTCACTGCGCTAGGATAGGAGGAAGTAAACCAGGCGGCATTAGAAGGGTTCGAAATTACGAGAGATGAGGTCAAGAGATATCTGCTGGATCTGGATGTTAGAAAGGCTTTTGGCCCAGGCAGGATCTCGCCATGGGTACTGAAAGAGTGTGCAGAGGCACTTTGCTTGCCACTCTCCATAGTGTATAGTAGGTCACTGGAGGCGGGAGACCTACCAAAAATATGGAAGATGATGAATGTGGTCCCAATATACAAAAAGGGCGACAGCCAAGACGCACTGAACTACAGGCCAGTGTCTTTGACTTGTATACCATGCAAGGTGCTGGAGAAGATCGATAGAAAAACCTAGTACAGTAACACATCTGGAGAAAAGGGACTTCGTGACAAATTGCCCACATGGGTTCAGGGAGGGTAAATCTTGCCTGACTGGCTTAATAGAATTCTACGACCATATGACAAAGATTAAGCAAGAAAGAGAAGGCTGGGCAGACTGCATTTTCTTGGAAAGCCTTTGACACAGTACCGCATAAGAGGTTGGTCCATAAGCTGGAGAGAAAGCAGGAGTAGCTGGTAAGGTGCTCCAGTGGATAAGAGAGTACCTAAGCAATAGGAAGCAGAGTGTTACGATGACGGGTGAGACCTCAGAATGGCGTGAAGTCACCAGTGGAGTCCCATGGGGCTCTGTACTCGTTCCTATCCTGCCTCTGATATATGAAAGTGATCTCCCTGAGGGTATAGATTCATTTCTCTTTATTTTTGCTGACAATGCCAAAATTATGAGAAGGATTAAGACAGAGGAGGACTGCTTGAGGCTTCAAGAAGACCTAGACAAGCTGAAGGAATGGTCGAACAAATGGTTGTTAGAGTTTAACCCAACCAAATGTGATGTAATGAAGATAGGTGTAGGGAGCAGGAGGCCAGATACAAGGTATCATCTGGGAGATGAAATTCTTCAAGAGTCAGAGAGAGAAAAATACTTGGCGGTTGATATCACGCCAGACCTGTCTCTCTGCAGCCCATATCAAGAGGATAACATCAGCGGCATATGCCAGGGTGGCCAACATAAGAACGGCATTTAGAAACTTGTGTAAGGAATCATTCAGATCTTTGTATACCACATATGTCAGGCCAATCCTGGAGTATGCAGCCCCAGCATGGAGTCCACACCTAGTCAAGGATACGACTAAACTGGAAAAGATTCAAAGGTTTGCCACCAGACTAGTACACGAGCTGAGAGGCATGGGCTACGTGGAGAGACTACGGGAATTAGACCTCACGTCGCTGGAAGACAGAAGTTAGAGGGGGGGGACATGATCACCACATTCAAGATTCTTAAGGGAATTGATAGGGTAGACAAAGACAGGCTATTTAACACAAGGGTAATATGCACTAGGGGACACAGGTGGAAACTGTGTGCCCACATGAGCCACAGAGATATTAGAAGGAACGTTTTTAGTGTCAGAGTGGTTGACAAATGGAATGCATTAGGAAGTGATGTGGTGCAGGCTGACTCTAAAGACAGTTTCAAGTGTAGATATGATAGAGCCCAATAGGCTTTGGAACCCGTAAACCTGTTGATTGACGGTTGAGAGTCGGGACTAAAGAACCAGAGCTCAACCCCCGCAGGCACAAATAGGTGAGTACAAATAGGTGAGTACACAAGTAAAGTGAAGGTCAAGTAAACTTAGGGAAAGAGCACAAGAAGTAAACCCAGATGTAATTGTACTCACGAAATTAAAACTCTCAGAAATCATATCGAATGCGATGTTCCCCCAGGACTACACTGTAATAAGGAAAGAGAAGGAGGGTAGGGGAGGAGGCGGAGTGGCCCTACTCATGAGAAATGAAAGGAGTTTCAAGGATATAGTTATCCCTGGCTGTGAGGGGTTTAGAGACTACATAACAGGCACCATGACGATGGAAGGGCCAAGAGTAGTAATAACAGTGATATATAACCCTCCACCAAACGACAGACGACCCAGGCAAGAGTATGACTGAAACAACATGGCAGTTAACAATATAATTGAGAGAGCAGCCTCTTCTGCCTGTAGAATTCGATCACATCTGCTCATCATGAGGGACTTCAATCACGGAAAGATAGACTGGGAGAACAAGGAACCGCATGGAGGAGAGGAAACATGGGCCAGATTCACGAAGGTACTAATGAATGTTCTTCCTTCTTAGCGCCTTCGTAGCTGCTACGCTGGTATTCAGGTAGGCACACTAAGAAGGAAAACCTTAGTAAGTTTACTCCGTTGGCTAAGGTTGCCCTCGACCACTTGTATCTTTACGTAAACTGGATATAACTCAATTTTTCTCTACTACACAACACGGAGGATCGATTTTATATAAACGAAAGATTATTAGATGGCGAATCCCGTGAAGACGACTCCTTCATGTTAGTTATATATGCATTCTCTGGTTGAAACTTGCAGTAAATATGTCTTTTATGATATTAGAATTAGTTTTTATACTAGTAAGATAATATACCAGTAGTTATTAAGTAAATAAACACTGGTGAACATGAAATATAAGAGAAGGGGGCTGGTGGGAGCACTTACTATCACCAAATGCCCCACTGCACAAATGATGTTAGGTAAGAAGGGTAAAAACTTCAAAAACTTCTCTCATTGAATACTTAAACCTATAATTATGACTGTATGGACTATTATGACCAATTAAAAATGAAGGGGAAGTAGAGGTCCAAGACCTCTTCCTGCTACACAATTTGGCTGGGTAACAATAATTTATTTATTTATATATATATATATATATATATATATATATATATATATATATATATATATATATATATATATATATATATATATATATATATTTATATTTATATATATATATATATATATATATATATATATATATATATATATATATATATATATATATATATATATATATACAAGAATGTACATTGGGTTTGTGATGATACGTAGCATGGTGTTTACATTCTTGTAAAGCCACTAGTACGCGCAGCGTTTCGGGCAGGTCCTTAACCTAACAGATAATTTTAGTAGATAAATTCTAGCAAAATTTATAAAATGTTAACAGGTACATTGCAAGAAAAAATGAGATAAGGGAGATTAGTAGGAATATTAAAGCACATCAGTAGCTCTGATTAATTGCATTGACAGCTTGATTTGTAATTTTACAAAGATTAATAGGCACAATACTGCATTTTGATAGCACATATAAAAAGACAGCAATGATCACAATGGTAAAGTTGTTTGGATAAGGTACATAAAAATTGGGGGATTGGGTAGCACTAGATACAGTGCAATTTTAGAGCACAAGGTAGGTAACTAGGAAGATGAAATTAGGCATTTTTTTCAATGAGGCAAATATAGAATAAATATAGTCAAATATAGGATGGCAAATATAGGAATAAAAATGAGGCAAATATAGAATTTTGAATAAATCAAGGTAGGAAACTATGAAGATAAAACTAGGTACTTTTTGGTTTTGTTTTTATATGAGGCAAATGTTGGACAGCTTTTCAATTCATTAGGGAATGAGTTCAATACACTAGGTCCCTTTATTTGCATAGTGTTTACACAGATTAAGTGTTACTCTGGGGATATCAAAGCTTTGAAAATATTGATGCAGTTATTTAAATATAAAAAATATAATGAAAGAAATATTACTGGTTTATTTTTATTCTATCTTTTTGTACTGCACAGTGTATGCAATGAAGTGAAGAAATTAAGACATAATGCACAATTCAATGAAAGATTCAATAGAAATGTGACTAATACATATCAATATGAGATCTTAATGTTCCATGGTTAACATGATTTAATTAATAAGGATAATACTAGTAATAATAAAAGGAATATTTTAACATCTTTATTGCTGATTTTTTATTAAGAAACTTAGGTATACACAGCAATGTGCTGCTACCCTATTCTATGTGGAAGATTACATAGTATAGATAAAAAACTAGCTATAAGTTCATCTAATACTCCCATCTCACAGGATGGTTAAGCATACATGGAATCAAGGAAGAAAATACCAGCCTCAGTACAAAAAACAAATCAACTCTGACTAAACAACAATTTCACGATTTTCACAAGAGGTAAGCACTGAATCATGGAAACATTATATTATAATTACTCATACCAGTTTCTACAAGACTCCTCTCAAACAATGTATTTTTTTAACGTGCTTAGGTATACACAGCAATGTACTGCTTTCCTATTCTGTATGAAGGACCATATAGTCTAGATCAAAAACCAGCTACAAGCTCATCCAACATCCTCACCTCACAGGACGGCCAGTCATACATGGAATCAGAAGAACAAAATATGTAAGGCTGATCTATTAGCCCCCACTAGCAAAATCTGGGTACAGTACAAGAATATCTTCCAATATTCCTAAGTGTATGAAGTAATTAAAATGCTCAAAATACCTCATACCATTTGGTATGAAGTCACTGATAACAGGGCAATCACAGATATAGTGTTGGAGAGTATGTCTTCTCAAGTAGGACTGAAAACATATGTTTTTTTTAACCCAGAGAGTTAAAACCCATGGAACGGCCTACCCGCTGAAGCCGTAAATGCCAAAATCCAGCAAGAAAATATCATTAGGACAATTGGCGGGACTTAATAAGCCCCGATTTTTTTGTCCTCATCGAGGCCACTAGCTAGTTAGTGGCCCTTAGGTAAATTTAGGTAAATATATACATAAGTAAATACCATCGCTTCGCAAATCTTGGAAGCGACAAGGGAAGCCATACACTATCTCTTAGAATTACGTAGGTAAACAAAAAATGTAATAAATTTATTTAGTACAATGTCGGTGCTGACTGTACAAGTTGAAAAAAATAGTTTTACTTCGAAATATACTAATTTTATAAGAAAATTCGACGTAAATAAGTAGCAAGTGGTCACGGATAAGCTCCGATATGCCAGAGTCGTGATTGGCTACAGCTGTAAGATGAAAAAGTTACCTTCTCTCTGATTGGCCAAACTAAAAGCCCTAGTGACACCTAGCGAGACCTAAGTGAACTACGGTCCTGTACTTAAAAATCTTCGTAAGTTTACTTTTCTGAATCGCTTTTTGCTGTGTCCTTTGCCGGCACTTAGAAATCTTCGGAGCAAACATACTTACGAAGAAATACATGGAGCTTCGTGAATCTAGGTCATGGAGAATTAAACTACTGGCGGTGGCAACAAAAAACTTTTTAAGCCAGCATGTCAGGGAAGTCACAAGAATAAGGGTAAACGATGTACCAGCGAAACTCGACCTCGTCTTCACTCTGAATGACTCGGACTTAAGGGAAATTCACTTCGAGACCCCATTAGGAATGAGCGATCAAAGTGTACTGACGTTTGAATATCTGGTCGAAGAAGAGTTAAAGTACTCGAGAAAGAGAACTGAAAGCAAAAGGCTAGCATTACGTAAGGGAAACTATGAAATGATAAAAAAATTCCTAACGGATATAACTTGGGAAACAGAGCTCAGGGGAAAGACGGCTGAAGACATGATGGAATACATCACGAAGAAATGTAAGGAGGCAGAAGAAAAGTTTATCCCGGCCCAAAAGGAATAAAAAATAAATGCAGATGAGAAACCCATGGTTTAATCAGAGATGTAAGCTAGCTAAGCAACAAAGTAAAAGAGCATGGAGAAACTATAGAAATAAAAGGACACTTGAGAGCACAAAGGGATACCAGAGAGCCATGAATGAATACGCCAGGGTGAGAAGAGAGGCAGAAGGGCAATATGAAAATGATATAGCAAACAAGGTTAAGACTCAACCTAAACTGCTGCACAGCCACAACAGGAGAAAAACAACAGTAAAGGAACAGGTAATGAAACTGAGGATAGGGGCAGACAGATTCACTACAAACGACAAAGAAATGTGTGAATACTAATAAGAAATTCCAGTAAGTCTTCACGGAGCACGGAGAAGTTCCAGGGATAAGAGAAGTAATAGTTAACCAGGCACCACTTGAGGAATTTGAGATTACCGGTGAGGACGTAAGAAAGCTTTTGCTGGAGTAGGATGTGACATAGTCTTTGTTACATGGCCCAGATGGAATATCGCCATGGAAGACGGTCGGTCGAGCGGACAGCACGCTGGACTTGTGATCCTGTGGTCCCGGGTTCGATCCCGGGTGCCGGAGAGAAACAATGGGCAGAGTTTCTTTCACCCTATGCCCCTGTTACCTAGCAGTAAAATAAGTACCTGGGTGTTAGTCAGCTGTCACGGGCTGCTTCCTGGGGGTGGGAACACACCAACATGGTTTCAGGGATGGCAAGTCATGCCCAACAGGATTAATTGAATTCTACGATCAGGCAACAAGAACCAGGCAGGAAAGAGAGGGGTGGGCTGACTGTATATTTTTGGATTGCCAGAAAGCCTTTAACACCTTTCATGGAAAGAGGATAAAACCTCATTCATAATCCACCCCCTCTCTTACCCCTTCTCTTACCCCCTCTCTTACCTGCCGTAATCTGCAGACAACACCTCACCTCCTCTTAACCCCCATCCCACGCGCGCACACACACACACACATTCTCTCTGTTGTCTCTCTCTCTCTCTCTCTCTCTCTCTCTCTCTCTCTCTCTCTCTCTCTCTCTCTCTCTCTCTCTCTCTCTCTCTCTCTCTCTCTCTCTCTCTCTCTCTCTCTCTCTCTCTCTCTCTCTCTCTCTCTCTTGCTCTCTCTCTTGCTGTCTTCCTCTCTCTCTCTCTCTCTCTCTCTTGCTCTCTTTCTTGACAAGGGGCAAAATGGCAGGAGGACGCAACAGGGACACAGGAAACAGCCAGAGTGACCAAACGAAGGAAATGTTAACTCAAGTACTGGATGAATTCAGGAGGGAGGTGCATGAAATGAGGATTACAATTAACAATCTGCAAAGTGAGCTGACATCAGCAAGGGAGGAGATCAAATCCCTAACAGAGAAAAATAAAGAGACCGAGCATCAGATTATCATCCAAAGGGAAGGTGGGAATATTACATTTGAAGGAAATGCCTCTGTACCTGAAACATTTGCGGAAAGACTGAAAAAGAGTTCAGAAGCAATGGACACAGTGAGGGAAGTAGCGATGCAAGCCGCTACGTCACAGGAAGCAGCAATGTGCACCACTCAGCTGCTGGAGAGAAAAAGATCAGTGGTAGTTGTAGGCATCAAAGACCCAGACAGGAATATGATAGAAACAATTTGGCCACCATCAATATAATAGAGAGAGCAGCTTTTGTGGCTAGCAGGAACGGATCCAGACTACTAATCATGAAAGACTTCAACCATGGGAAGAAAGATTGGGGGAACACAGACCCATATGGAGGCCCAAACACATGGAGAGATAAGCTGCTGGATGTGGCAACAAGAAACTTTCTAAGTCAACACGTCAAGGGACCGACAAGAATGAGAGGAGGGGATGAACCAGCCTTGCTTGATCTGATATTAACCCTAAATTAATCGGATATAAGGGAAGTTAAGTTGGAAGCCCCCTTGGGAATGAGTGATCATAGTGTATTGAGCTTTGAGTACCTGGTTGAGCTAGGAATTATCACCCCCAAAAAAGAACTGGGAAACAAAGGGCTGGCGTACCGAAAGGGAAAGTATGAGGAGATGAATAAATTCCTATGGGATATACATTGGGACACAGAACTCGGAACCAAGTCCATACAAGACATGATGGACTATGTCACCCAAAAATGTCAGGAGGCTGTAAGCAGGTTTGTCCCAGCCCGACAGGAAAAAAAAAGAAGCAAAGGAAGAATCCGTGGTTTAATAAGGAATGTATGAAAACAAAGGAGCTGAACAAAAGGGCATGGAGGAACTTCTGTAATAACTGAACACCAGAAAGTAGAGAGAGATACCAGAGAACCAGGAACGAGTATGTTAGTGTGAGAAGAGCAGCTGAGAAAAGGTATGAAAATGACATAGCTAATAAAGCCAAGACCGAACCCAAGCTACTACACAGTCACATCAGGAGGAAGACAACAGTGAAGGAACAGGTGATGAAACTTAGGGTGGGCGAGGACAGGTACACAGAGAATGACAAAGAGGTGTGTGAAGAAGTCAACAAAAGGTTCCAGGAGGTCTTTACAATAGAACAAGGAGATGTCACGGCGCTAGGAGAGGTGGCAGCAAACCAGGTGACCTAGGATAGGTTCGAAATTACAAGAGATGAGGTCAAGAAGCACCTTTTGGAGCTGGATGTGAGAAAAGCTGTTGGGCCAGACGGAATCTCACCATGGGTATTGAAAGAGTGTGCAGGAGCACTTTGCTTGCCACTCTCCATAGTGTATAGTAGGCCACTGGAAACGGGAGACCTACCAGAAATATGGAAGACTGCTAATGAAGTACCAATATACAAAAAGGGTGGTAGACAAGAGGCACTGAACTACAGGCCAGTGTTCGTAACTTGTATACCATGCAAGGTGATGGAGAAGATTGTGAGAAAAAACCTAGTAACACATCTGGAGAGAAGAGACTTTGTGACAACCCATCAACATGGGTTCAGGGAGGGTAAATCTTGCCTTACAGGTTTGATAGAATTCTACGATCAGGTGACAAAGATTAAGCAATAAAGAGAAGGATGGGCTGACAGCATTTTTTTGACTGTCGGAAAGCCTTTGACACAGTACCCCATAAAAGTGGATGAGGGAGTACCTCAGCAATAGGAAGCAGAGAGTTACAGTGAGAGGTGAGACCTCAGAATGGCGTGAAGTCACCAGTGGAGTCCCACAGGGCTCTGTACTTAGACCTATCCTGTTTCTGATATATGTAAATGATCTCCCAGAGGGTATAGAGTCATTTCTCTCAATGTTTGCTGACGACGCCAAAATTATGAGAAGGATTAAGACAAATGAGGACAGCTTGAGGCTTCAAGAAGACCTGGACAAGCTGCAGGAATGGTCGAACAAATGGCTGTTAGAGTTTAACCAAAGCAAATGTAATGTAATGAAGATAGGGGTAGCAGGAGACCAGATACAAGGTATCATTTGGGAGATAAAATTCTTCAAGAGTCAGAGAGAGAGAAAGACCTGGGGGTTGATATCACGCCAGACCTGTCCCCTAAAGCTCATATCAAGAGGATAACATCAGCAGCATATGCCAGGTTGGCTAACATAAGAACGGCCTTTAGAAACTTGTGTAAGGAATCTTTCAGAACATTATATACCACATATGTCAGACCAATCCTGGAGTATGCGGCTCCAGCATGGAGTCCATATCTAGTCAAGCATAAGACTAAACTGGAAAAGGTTCAAAGGTTTGCCACCAGACTAGTACCCGAGCTGAGAGGTATGAGCTACGAGGAGAGACTACGGGAATTAAACCTCACTTCGTTGGAAGACAGAAGAGTTAGGGGGGACATGATCACCACATTCAAGATTCTCAAGGGAATCGACAGGGTTGATAAAGACAGGCTATTTAACACAAGGGGCACACGCACTAGGGGATACAGGTGGAAACTGAGTGCCCAATGAGCCACAGAGATATTCGAAAGAACATTTTTAGTGTCAGAGTGGTGGACAAATGGAATGCATTAGGAAGTAATGTGGTGGAGGTTGACTCCATACACAGTTTCAAGTGTAGATATGATAGAGCCCAATGGGCTCAGGAACCTGTACACTTGTTGATTGAAGGTTGAGAGGCAGGACCAAAGAGCCAGAGCTCAACCCCTGCAAGCACAACTAGGTGAGTACACACACACACTCTCACACACACACACACACACACACACACACACACACACACACACACACACACACACACACACACACACACACACACACACGAGATTGTGGCAAGACGGTGGCACCAGAGGCCTGAGAAGGGAAGAGCTTTGACCACCACGTGGGAGGACCTCTGGCGGGGACGTCAACAATTAAGGCGGACATCGCTTCATAACTCACCTAATTGTGCTGTGGGATGCTTACTCGGAGGTGAGTGCCTCTCAAAGTCAGTCATACAAGGTGTACAGTGTTTTTTATATAGTAATTAGCTTTGAACATAAGTTAATTAAAATACGAAAAAGTAACTCAAGAGCCTCAGCTTGGTACTAGTTTTCTCACACCTGTGTGTTACATTACACCGCCACTGACTAGACCTCCCCCCCCCTCCTCACTATAACACGCCAGTGTAAACACACACACACACACGCACGCACGCACAAACCAGCCTACCGCCAACCTCACCCCTCACCCAAGAGACTGACCCTCCATATCTCACACACCTGATTGTCCTCCTTCCTCTCTTCCTCTCTGCCTATTTCCCTCTCTCCCTCACTCTCCCTCCCTTTCACTCCCCTTCACTCCTCCTCTCCCTTTCACTCCCTCTCTCCCTCTCCCTCCATCCCTCCACCAGTTAACCCCCCCCCCACCGTGCTACCCCCACAATAAACTCACACACACACACACGCACACACAGTCACACACATACACACGCGCACACACACACACACACACACACACACACACACACACACACACACACACACACACACACACACACACACACACACACACACACACACACACACACACACACACACACACACACACACACACACACACACACACACACACACACACACACACACACACACACACACACACACACACACACACACACACACACACACACACACACACACCACACACACACACACACACACACACACACACACACACACACACACACACACACACACACACACACACACACACACACACACACACACACACACACACACACACACACACACACACACACACACACACACACACACACACACACACACACACACACACACACACACACACACACACACACACACACACACACACACACACACACACACACACACACACACACACACACACACACACACACACACACACACACACACACACACACACACACACACACACACACACACACACACACACACACACACACACACACACACACACACACACACACACACACACACACACACACACACACACACACACACACACACACACACACACACACACACACACACACACACACACACACACACACACACACACACACACACACACACACACACACACACACACACACACACACACACACACACACACACACACACACACACACACACACACACACACACACACACACACACACACACACACACACACACACACACACACACACACACACACACACACACACACACACACACACACACACACACACACACACACACACACACACACATAGCATAGTGAAAGGGAAACTATGAGGGGATAAGGAAATTCCTAAGAGATATAGCATGGGAAACAGAGCTCAGGGGAAAGACGGCCCAAGATATGATGGATTACATCACGCAGAAGTGCAAGGACGCAGCAAACAAGTTTGTCCCAGTCCAAAAGGAAAACAGAGAAATGAAAATGAGAAACCCATGGTTTAATCAGAGATGTAGGCTAGCTAAGCAGCAAAGTAAAAGGGCATGGAGAAACTATAGGAATAACAGGACTCTGGAGAGCAGAGAAAGATACCAGAATGCCAGGAATGAATATGTCAGGATGAGAAGAGAGGCAGAAAGACAATACGAAAATGACATCGCAAGCAAGGCAAACACTCAGCCTAAATTGTTGCATAGCCACATTAGGAGAAAAACAACAGTAAAGGAACAGGTTATGAAATTAAGGATAGGGGCGGAAGGATTCACTACAAATGACAAGGAAGTGTGTGAGGAATTGAATAAGAAATTCCAGGAGGTCTTCACCTTAGAGCAAGAAGAAATTCCAGAGGTAAGTGAGGGAATAGCTAACCAGGAACCACTGGAAGAGTTTGAGATTACCAGTGGGGAAGTAAGGAAGTGTTTACTAGAGTTGGATGTGATGAAGGCTATAGGCCCAGATGGAATCTCCCCTTGGGTTCTAAAGGAAGGAGCAAGAGAACTGTGCCTACCACTCTCCATAGTGTATAACAAATCACTGGCAACAGGGGAACTGCCAGATATTTGGAAAGCAGCTAACGTAGTCCCGATATACAAGAAAGAGATAGACAGGAGGCACTGAACTACAGGCCAGTGTCCCTAACCTGCATACCATGCAAGCTGATGGAGAAGATTGTGCGAAAAAACTAGTGGAGCATCTGGAGCGAAGGAACTTTGTAACACAGCATCAACATGGGTTCAGGGATGGCAGGTCCTGCCTCACAGGGTTATTTGAATTCTACGACCAGGCAACAAAAATAAGGCAAGAAAGAGAAGGGTGGGCAGACTGCATATTTTTGGATTGTCAGAAAGCCTTTGAAACAGTGCCACACAAGAGGCTAGTGCGAAAGTTGGAGATGCAGGCTGGAGTGAATGGGAAGGTATTCCGGTGGATAGAGGAGTACCTAAGCAACAGGAGACAACGAGTCAGTGTGAGGGGTGAGGTCTCAGATTGGCGAGACATCACAAGTGGAGTCCGGGCTGTGTTTCCAAAGGACTACCATTTAGTAAGGAAAGAGAGGGAAGGGAGAGCAGGTGGAGGAGTGGCCCTGCTGATAAGGAAGGACTGGAGTTTTGATGAGATGGAAATTCTGGGCTGTGACAGATTCAGAGATTACATAACAGGAACTATAACAATGGGTGGACCTAAGATAATAGTGGCAGTCATTTACAACCCTCCCCTAAATGACAGAAGACCTAGACAGGAGTTTGATAGGAACAACATGGCAACCATTAATATAATAGAGAGAGCAGCTTCAGTTGCCTGCAGGAATGGCTCAAGACTCTTAATCATGAGCGATTTCAACCATGGAAAGATAGACTGGGAGAATGGGGACCCATATGGTGGTGCAGATACGTGGAGAGCTAAACTCTTGGAAGTGGAAACAAGGAATTTTCTGAGCCAGCATGTCAAGGAACCCACAAGAGAGAGAGGCAATGACGAACCAGCTAGACTCGACTTGATATTCACCCTGAATGAGTCAGAAATAAGGGAAGTCAAAGTTGAAGCCCCCATAGGAATGAGTTACCACAGTGTACTGACCTTTGAGTACTTGGTGGAGGTAGGGATAACCTATCAAAGGATGGGAGCAGTGGGAAAAAGACTGAATTACCGAAGAGGAAAATATGACGAGATGAGGAACTTCCTCAGGGGAATATCATGGGAAACAGAACTTAGTGACAAGAATGTACAGGTCATGATGGATTTTGTCACCCAGAAGTGCCAGGAAGCTGCAGACAGGTTTATCCCCGTCCAAAAAGAGAAAAACGAAAAACAACGGAAAAACCCATGGTTCAACCAGGAATGTAAGGTAGCGAAGCAACTGAGTAAAAGAACATGGAGAAACTACAGAAATAACAGAACACCAGAGAGCAGGGAGAGATACCAGAGGGCCAGAAATGAGTACCTCAGAGTGAGGAGGGAAGCAGAGAGACAGTTTGAAAATGACATCGCGAGTAAAGCCAAGACCCAACCAAAGCTGCCCCACAGCCACATCAGGAGGAAAACAGCTGTTAAGGAACAAGTGATGAAGCTGCGAAAAGGGGAGAACAGATACACAGAGAATGACAAGGAGGTGTGTGAAGAACTCAACAAGAGATTCCAGGAGGTCTTCACAATAGAACAAGGAGAAGCCTCTGCACTAAATGAGGAGGCGGCAAACCAAGCAACCTTGGAGGAATTTGACCTCACCAGTGATGAGGTCAAACAGTGTCTGCTGGAGCTGGATGTGACAAAGGCTGTTGGGCCTGATAGAATCTCACCATGGATACTAAAGGAAGGTGCAGAAGCACTAAGTGTGCCACTCTCTATGGTGTATAACAAGTCACTGGAAACTGGAGACTTACCAGAAAGTTGGAAGACAGCTAACACGGTCCCAATATACAAAAAGGGTGACAGGCAAGAGGCACTGAATTACAGACCAGTTTCCTTAACTTGTATACCATGCTAGGTGATGGAGAAGATCGTGAGGAAAAGGCTCGTAGAGCATCTGGAGGGAAATAACTTGGTAACGCACCACCAACAAGAGTTCAGAGATGGTAAATCGTGCCTTACAGGTTTAATAGAATTTTATGACCAGGCAACGAAAATTAGGCAGGAAAGAGAAGGGTGGGCCGACTGCATTTTTCTGGATTGCCAAAAAGCCTTTGACACAGTACCCCATAAAAGGCTGTTAATAAATTTGGAGCAAAAGGCAGAAGTAAAAGGGAAGGTGCTCCAGTGGATAAGGGAGTACTTAAGCAACAGGAAACAGCGAGTAACGGTGAGGGGGAGACATCCCAGCAAACACAAATCATCTACACAACGTTCGCCTATCTCTTCCCATAGGTGTGGGAATGATTTGCATTGAGAATGGTGCAGGAGAGCCTTTGAGAAACTTTTACTCAAAAAATCCAAACACAAAGGTTTAATTATAAATTGTTTTTCTACAATTATTTTCTTCCAAATGTAAAACAAATAGTTTTTACATGTTTAAATACAAAATTTATGGTGTTTTTTTGTAAAATTCATTAATAAATTGTGAATGATATATATTGGCTGAGTGAAACCTTTAAAATCCATTTAGTTATAATATGAACAGAAAAAAGTAGTTTTCCAAATTTTCTAAAAATCGCTCTTTTTAACACAATTTGACTCCTTATGCATTCCACTAAACACTAATATCATGTTTAAATATATAATTTATGTATTATTCCCTAAGATAATTTATATAAATTATAAAAGTTGCTGGAAAGTGGTGAGAAAGAATCTGAAAACGTTTTGTTGTCTTATATTGGCGTGTTCTTATTAACTAGAGTGAGTAAGAGTGAGCGAGAGTGGGTAAGAGTGACTGAAGGTGAGTGAGAGTGCCAGAGAGTGTGTAAGTGTGAGTAAGAGTGAATATAAGTAAGAGTGACTGAGAGTAAGAGTGACAGAGTGAGTAAGGGTGACAGAATGAGTAAGAGTGAGAGTAAAGTGATTGAGAGTAAGGGTGAGTATGAGAGTAAGAGTGATTGAGAGTTAGAGTGAGAGTAAGAGTGACAGAGAGTAAGAGTGACAGAGAGTAAGAGTGACAGAGAGTAAGAGTGACAGAGAGTAAGAGTGACAGAGAGTAAGAGTGACAGAGAGTAAGAGTGACAGAGTAAGAGTGACAGAGAGTAAGAGTGACAGAGTAAGAGTGACAGAGAGTAAGAGTGACAGAGTGTAAGAGTGACAGAGTAAGAGTGACAGAGAGTAAGAGTGACAGAGAGTAAGAGTGACAGAATAAGAGTGACAGAGTAAGAGAGTGAGAGTGATTATGAGAGAGTTAAGAGTGTGAGGTGTGAGAGGGGTAGCAGGCCAGGGAGGCAGGATGTGTGGTCACAGGCGAGGCCTAGGCCTCGTGATCTCTAATGTTGGTTTTTATATATATGTGGGATTTTTTGTCCTGTTTCAAATTATAATTATTTAGCAGGAATGTAATAAGATATTGCACAGTATTAATGTGACAATAATATATGCATTATTTCCTTGATAATCAAACTTGTTGTTCAAAGATAATATACAATCTTTGAAGGAAACATTTTGAGAGCGCGAGCTGGCAACACTGGGCTGGTGGGTGAGAGAGACATATGGTTAGTATTGCTCAGACCTTCAGTGGTGAAGGGTGTGTCCCAGCTGGCCACCAGCAGCCGCCACCCGCCGCCACCCGCCGCCCACCACCAGCCGCCACCCGCCACCACCCACCACCCACCACCAGCCGCCACCCACCACCAGCCGCCACCCGCCACCACCCACCACCAGCCGCCACCCACCACCAGCCGCCACCTGCCACCACCCACCACCAGCCGCCACCACCCACCACCAGCCGCCACCCGCCACCACCCATCGTCAGCCGCCACCCGCCACCACCCACCGTCAGCCGCCACCCGCCACCACCCACCACCAGCCGCCACCCGCCACCACCCACCACCAGCCGCCACCCGCCACCACCCACCACCAGCCGCCACCCGCCACCAGCCACCGCCACCCACCACCGCCACTCACCACCCGCCGCCACCACCCACCACCCACCGCCACCCACCACCAGCCGCCACCCGCCACCACCCACCACCAGCCGCCACCCGCCACCACCAGCCGCCACCCGCCACCACCCACCACCAGCCGCCACCCGCCACCACCCACCACCAGCCGCCACCCGCCACCACCCACCACCAGCCGCCACCCGCCACCACCCGCCACCACCCACCACCAGCCGCCACCAGCCACCGCCACCCACCACCGCCACTCACCACCCGCCGCCACCACCCACCACCCGCCGCCACCCGCCACCCACCACCAGCCGCCACCACCCACCACCAGCCGCCACCCGCCACCACCCGCCACCACCCACCACCAGCCACCGCCACCCACCACCGCCACTCACCACCCGCCGCCACCACCCACCACCAGCCGCCACCCGCCACCAGCCACCGCCACCCACCACCGCCACCCGCCGCCACCACCCACCACCACCAGCCGCCGCCGCCACCACCCATCACCGCCGCCGCCACCACCACCCACCACCACCGCCGCCGCCACCACCCATCACCGCCGCCGCAGCCACCACCCACCACAGCCGCCGCCGACACCACCGCCACCACCCACCACAGCCGCCACCACCACCCACCACCACCACCACCACCCACCACCGCCGCCACCACCAGCCGCCACAAGCCGCCACCGACCGCCACCAGCCGCCATCACCACCACCACCACCACCAGCCGCCATCACCGCCACCAGCCGCCACCAGGTGCCACCACCACCAGCCGCCACCACCACCAGCCGCCACCACCACCACCACCAGCCGCCATCACCGCCACCAGCTGCCACCACCACCAGCCGCCACCACCAGCCGCCACCACCGCCACCACCATCTGCCACCAGCCGCCACCACCGCCCGCTATCAGCCGTCACCGCCCGTTGCCACAGTCGCCACTGCAAGCCGCCACCGCCAGCCGCCACCAGCCCCCCCCACCGCCGATCGTCACCACCCACCACAGCCGCCGCCGCCCGCCACCGCCCGCCACCGCCCGCCACCGCCCGCCACCACCCACCACAGCCGCCACCACCCACCACCCGCCGCCACCACCCACCACCTCCACCCACCACCACCCACCGCCACCACCCACCACCACCAGCCGCCGCCGCCACCCACCACCCGCCGCCGCCGCCACCACCACCCACCACCACCGCCGCCACCACCCACCACCACCACCAGCCGCCGCCGCCGCCACCACCCACCACCACCACCACCACCCACCCCCACCGCCGCCACCACCCACCACCACCGCCGCCACCACCCACCACCACCAGCCGCCGCCGCCACCACCACCCACCACCACCGCTGCCACCACCACCCACCACCACCGCCGCCACCACCCACCACCGCCAGCCGCCACCACTCATCACAGACGCCGCCACCCGCCACCACCGCCAGACACAGCCGCGAGTGTCCGCCACCGCCGCCACTGTCCGCCACCGCCGCCACTGTCTGCCACCGCCGTCACTGTCCGCCACCGCCGCCACTGTCCGCCACCGCCACCACTGTCTGCCACCACTGTCCGCCACCGCCACCACTGTCTGCCACCACTGTCCGCCCGCCGCCACCACTGTCCGCCCGCCGCCACCACTGTCCGCCCGCCGCCTCCACTGTCCGCCCGCCGCCTCCACTGTCCGCCCGCCGCCTCCACTGTCCGCCCGCCGCCTCCACTGTCCGCCCGCCGCCTCCACTGTCCGCCCGCCGCCGCCACTGTTCGCCCGCCGCCGCCACTGTCCGCCCGCCGCCACTATCCGCCACAGCCGCCACTGTCCGCCCGCCGCCACTGTCCGCCCGCCGCCACTATCCGCCACCGCCGCCACTGTCCTCCCGCCGCCACTGTCCGCCCGCCGCCGCCCTGTCCACCCGCTGCCACTATCCGCCACCACCGCCACTGTCCGCCCGCCGCCACTATCCGCCACCGCCGCCACTGTCCGCCCGACGCCACTGTCCGCCCGCCGCCACTATCCGCCACCGCCGCCACTGTCCTCCCGCCGCCACTGTCCGCCCGCCGCCGCCCTGTCCGCCCGCTGCCACT